>NW_028278052.1:0-150534 GCF_059751315.1 Micrasema longulum | reverse complement strand
CTGTAAATTATGGATTAATTCGTTCCTTTTCCACCTAAAACCATAATAAAACGACTCGAGTTACATAAAAATGTGTATCAGTGGCCTGAGAAGTAAAGTTTTTCAATCTGATATTAAATGAAACCAGAAACCCCAAGCAGCTTTTTATTTAATGGAAAACATGATGCAGAACATTACTTATGATTATCAGTAACTCATATCTAACCGATTGAAGAAGATAGTATTTCTCATTTTGATTGCTGTAGAATGCAAACTTCATATCAAGTGACATGTTCATAATTTTGGTTTTTGAAACAAATTAAAATTAGATTTTAAAAGCGTAAAAGCTCGTGTTACGTGTTCCAATGCTTTTTTAAGTCAATTTTTTTCTTCCTTATAAAAGTGATCAACCTACTTGTTTATAATTAGGAAGGTAATTATCGTATGTATTTTTCGGAACACAAAACGCACTTTTTACTTTAAAAATTCAACCAAAAATTGGGGTGCGTCTTTTGATCCAATGCGTCTTGTCGTCCAAAACATTTTTTTTTTCATAAAAATTGATAGATAGATTTTTGGATGCGTCTCATCGTCCGCAAACTACAGTGTAATATGCAAAAAAATCTGTAAATTTTGTTTTAAGGACAAATACGACGATTCTTTTTCGTTTGATATTTATCTACATAGAAATTTGTCAACTACTTACAAACTATATAGGTTTTAAAAAAAAACCTTATTAGAAAAAAATGTAATAAAAAAAACTAGTTATTGAGTAAATCTAAAAATAATTTATGCATATAAAAAGCGTTAATTTGAAATCAATTAAAGATAAATACTTTATTTTAACGGCTTTAACGAGAAACTGTTTCCGTAATTCGAAATCATTATCTGTTTACTTATTGTACCTTTGTATTATTGTTTTTATAATTAAATGACTTCAATGCATATTTATAAGTTAAAGAGAAGAATGCCCCATTTGTAATAGGTTGGGTTGTACAATCAGAGATTTTTTTGGTTCTCAAATAGTTATGCTCAGCCGAAATGGAGTTGTCGGTCTTTATTAATATGAAATGGGTGAAACATGCAGGTAGAAGTAAGGTGTATAGAATGAAACATTTTTATGACATATACGTGCGATATTTCACGAGGATTTACGAGCAAACCCCTAATGCGACAAAAGCAACAAGCTGAACCTTATTTTCCTATTTAATTAACATTGGCGTCATCTACCTTTTTAAAAACATTTTAGTCGAAGCATAAATTTTATTTTGAAAGCAAATAAATTTGAACGGAAAACACCAATAATGTATTTTTTAAAAATAAAATCGTACCGGCTAATCACATAAAAAAATTGCAGTTAAATAAACAATACATTTTCAAAAAAAAGGTAGTGGGTTGCTTTGGCTTTATTTTTTTTCATAAATTTGTTTTGCTCATTTAAATTCTTTTAAAACGTTTTTTAACCTTACTTATTTCAACGCAACCGTCTGCGACCATAAGATAAATGAAATCTATAAAAAATCTGATTTCTTAAATTGAAAAAAGGTAAAACGCCCACTCTCTACTGCCTCCGTCTATCCTCTCTGCCTACCCTCCGGGAAGTGGCGTGCTGGTGGTAGAAGTTGTAAAATGCCCACTTCTTTTCTAAATTTTACTCCTTATTGTATAAAACATTCCCACGATATAAATTATATTTTAAAATAAATGTTAATATTTTAAAGTAGTTATTTTAATAGCCTGAAAGGGGGGGTTCCAATATTTTTTTTACAAGCCTACGTCTAATGGACCTTGATTTACACATGCAAAATTTAATTATGTTTTTAATGTAATTGTTTATCATTTCGTTTTTACTTATCAAAAATCATATATTTATCTAGGGGAATAAAAAAACTGAAACCAACATAAATTACAACGCCTTACTGCGGCCAATGACTGTAATAAAGTATCTACAAGTTTAGCCGCTACACGAAAAAAAGGATTGAAATTTAGCGTAGATAAGTCAAATTCATGGTTACTAAATAAACGATCGAGGTTTATGTCCTACAAGATATTGAGTAAATAAGGTTTATTGCTCACCATACGAAACATTTTTCACAGAGCAAACTCGATGTCGCCTGTTGATTTAACAATTTATCACGAACGTGTTTAATCCCAAATCGACCACACACGCTATGTGTGACTTGTGTTATCAGAAGTAATGGGTTAAACGAATAATAATGACAAATAAAACCTAGCTAATGTTACAAGTCCAGAATGTTTCGGTACTCGGGTACTTAACCCACGTTTACACCGGCTGCGGCTGCGGCTGCCTGACAAATCTCAGATTAAA
Organism: Micrasema longulum; assembly: GCF_059751315.1. Taxonomy (NCBI): domain Eukaryota; kingdom Metazoa; phylum Arthropoda; class Insecta; order Trichoptera; family Brachycentridae; genus Micrasema; species Micrasema longulum. The sequence continues at coordinate 148,226 of NW_028278052.1, read as the reverse complement.
TTAATACACCAGATCTGTTGTGATTCGGTGGCCGGTTATGGTATGGTATCGACTAACTGTTTAATACATTTTATTCGAAGAATACATTTTTTATTGGCACTTATCGACGTACTCATTAACATCTTAAATATTTAAAACGGGAGTAGACAGCGCGAGGAATACACGACGCTTGGCAAGGAATTCTCGCTAACCAAAAAGGCTTATTACGTCATTGCAACATAAACAAATGACAAATTTAATGGTGTGTTTTCAAATGAGATATGATATGCTTCGCTGATATTTTTGTTTCAATTAAAAATAAAACATAAATTTTATGAAGTTCGTTACAAATTCAGTACTAAACACAATCGTGTGAAAACAATGTTTGGTGAATTTACTATGTTTGACGCTGGTGCATTTGCCATTCAAACAATCACGTCGTAAAAACCCTAAAATTAGGGTTTTAATGTATAATAACCGTTTACCTACCATGCAAGAGGTCTCGGGTTTGATTCCCGACTTGGTTAATATAAAATATTTATTTAAATGGGGTTTTTACACTAAAAATATTTCATAGTACCTGGACTGGTACCTGAAGCGTGATGATCTGATCATCTTACCTTCATGAATCAAAAATAATCAAGATACGCTGCGAATGATGTGCCAATGCACCATTAGGTGCGTAAAGGGGATGATGGAGATGATGATCAACAAACTATTTAAAACAATCTGAATATCTAGAATTTGTCATTTATTTTGTTTTACATTTAAGATAAATATAGATGTTGGTTATCCAAATAAAGAACAAAAAAATATGCGAGCAATATAACAATAAATTTACCAATACTGATATTTTTTATGACAATGTACCTATGTAAATTTAAGCAAAAATCACAGAAATATTGAGAGAAGCAGATATTTCATTAATTTCATTAATTTTCATTAATTTCATAAAGTAAATATTTTTTTAGGTGTGTGCATGAGCGTCCACAACTAATATACAAAGGAGTTGTCAATACTTGTGTACATACTGTTTGTTTATCAAAATAAATAAATAAATGTCGTTTAAAAATAAAAAGGACTTTTGAAATTTATTTAATTCCAGAAAATAGGAATTTTAGTATTAAATCTTAAAAGACAGCTAAAAAATATCTCTGTAGAAGCTATAACGTCATGTTACATTAAGCGAAATACGACATTCGTTTCAAAATAATAGTTTAATAACCCATTCCCCATGATTTGTACAAATAATCATCAAATTTAAGCCTACTATTGCAAATACGACTTCATTTTAGGAATTTGAGATCTGAGATATAACACAATTATGTATTTTAATTGTTCTACCAAATCCCAAAAGGAACACTCTTACGCTACCAGATGTCAAACCAGGGGATGGGTCATGGGGTCATACTCTGAATTTAGGCGACCCAAAATATTACCCAAACCTTATTTTTTTTAACCATGACCCGGATTCAATTTAATAAGTTTGTAGACAAATTATAACTGGGTTTAGGTCGTGCAAAATCGGAAAATTTACTCAAAATTGTTCGTAAATAATAAATGGTATAAATTAATACTGTATAACTATACTGTTTAAATTTGTATAAATTTCAACGCTTATCAGTTCATGGTTTACCTCTTCGTTCTCATTCTCAAGGCACTCTCTTAATACCCATACACAATTCCTCTTTCTTTTCTAACTCATATAGTGTCCATGCGGCTCGGGCTCGACTGTGGAATCATCTCTCATCCACCATCAAAGATGTTACTAAATTATCTCTGTTTAAATCACGTCTGAAGAAACATCTCTTTTCTCTTCCTTAATCTCTCCTCCTTTCCTTTTTCCTCATTCCTCTTTTTTCCTTTTTCCCATTAAGTAATAGTTTTGATTTAAGGTAATTTATAAACAAATTCGTTTATTTCTATTTTTATATATTTTCAACTTTTTAATCTTTTTTTTTCTATTGAATATGTTCTGTAACTTGAATTATAAAAATAAAACTTTTATTTTATTTGTTGGTTGGAAGAAATTGCCATTTGGCAATAAGCCCGCCAATGTACAAATAACATTATGTATAAAAAGTTAAATAAATAAATAAATAACTGTATATTAAATTAACTTGTAGGTAGAAATGTTTATTTTGCATAAAAATGTCTGCTTTAAAACAAATTGTACCTAGTTAGGCAGACTTGACATGATTCAGAGAAATCTTTTACCCCAGTGTGTATGTAGTAGATAAAGTAATTGTTATTTTTGTTAATAAATTATCATTATTTTTATTATTATTATTGTTTTTTTTTTTTTTTTTAAAGAGAGATGTGTCGTGTGACATCATGTGACAGCAAGGGTTAAGAGGATGTATTTTGGTCCCCAATAACAATAAAAATCATATTTGATGAAGCGAAATGAATCCGGGCGCGATTTCAAGAATCCAGTATTTATGACAGCGAAACGGCAATATCCTTTAACCGCGTGATCTCTTGAGAAATATTGAAATCTGGTCACAAATCACACATATAATGAGATAAGCCCGTAGGGTTTATTCTGCGTCACACGCGCACTCGGTGTAATGGTGCAACTGGCTGCTGGCTGTTCTAGCAGCGCCTCCGAGGAGACTAGGCATATACCGACCACTTTACGACTCAACACACGAGATAAATAATACAAGTTCCCATTACGAAAGGTGGTCCCAAGGCTGGGCATTATTATGAAACTAATAAAAACATTATGGGAATGTAATATATTCACAAAATAACAATGTTATGCACGATAAGCTTGTTCAAATACTCGTACATTTTAAAACATGGATACTTATTCGGTTTAGATAATAATTAAGAAATACTAATATCGTTCCGTTACGAAAAAGAAACTTTATACACCGGAACCTTTTTTTACACGGGGAATACTTTTTATACAGTACTATATAAAATGAATACTAAAAAAAGAACAATAGAGAAATATCACTTTTTTTACATTTTTAAAGTAATAAAGGTCGATAATTAATCTATCTAAAATTTTGCTAATTATTAGTAGCATGAAAAATATTTTTCAATTTGTAATTTTGAATTCCCGCAAAAACGGTCATTCCATTGGCCACGCCCCAAATACGTCACAATTCATGTTTATTTGTTCCTGCCCATTCAAATTTGTTTTGAACATTGACACGAATCTTGACGTCACAACTGCCAAGGCCAAACATGTTACGTTTTTCTAGCAACGTATTTTTATTAAATTTCTTTTTTACATTTAATGAAAACATTTCTCTACAATATCCATATTGATTTTTAAAATACAAGGAATACTCTAAATTCATTTCATATATTTTTATAGGTATTTGTAGTGTGTAATATATTCCAATTGTGGATAGTTCTCCTTGAGTAAAAATCATTCCGTGATTCAAAAAATATAAATTGCTTACTATTTATGATACTTTCATTTTTCATCTGATGACTTCCAAAAATAATTTTGAGGCTTGTAAAAAGCTTTGTAATCATTTCGGCGAATTGATCATGTCCAATCAATTTAATCCCAGTTAGTGAAGGATTGACTTCCCTCTTTTCTCAATCCAATGAAGTGTGTATTATGTACTTCTGGATTACCTTCTTTCAGTACAAATATGCTAAGGCTACCACATTACAGAAGCTCCTTTGGGTAGCTTTGCTCGTTCAGCAACGAGGTACTTTTCTGTCTATGTGGGCACCGCCAAGAAAACTTAAGTCCCCAGATGCGGTGTGCGGTATGTGATATTCATGCCGTACATAAATTTCATTAAAAAAAGAGCTAAAACCGTGTGGGTGAGATTTATTCGGCTGAACCAATTCTATTAAACAAATTTGTAATAAAATGGTTACTGGATTTAGGCAAAGAGAAATCGGAAAACTTACTAAAAAACATTCTAAAATAATAAATGGGATATACATTGTATAACTTTATAATAAATAAACTAGTAGGTAGTCATGTGATTGTTTATTTTTGCAAAAAAATGTCTGCCTTAAACCAGGTTGTACCTATTTAGGCAGACTAGACATAATCCAGAGAAATCTATTACCTAAGTTTGTATGTAGTAGATAAGGAAATTGTAATTTTTGTTAATAAATCATTATTATTATTATTATTGTTAGTTCACCTAATAGGCAACCTAATAGCCTGTAGCCCCTCAAACAATGCCTAGACTTCTATATTCCCTTCTCAAAAATATTTTCCCTCTCCCTTGCAACAAGTTTGGATCTGAATAACTCCCTAGGGAGGAAATACAGCATGTCTACAAACATTTGGACATACTCAAAACATTGTTAAAAAAATGTTGGTTGAGTTTTACTATTTTGTTTTTTATATTTATTAATTTGAATAAAAATAACTGGTATAACATTATTCTTCGATTTTTAAGAGAGTTTATTATAGAAGTTAATGTTTAACCGGTAGTCGACCTGCTAAAAAAAATTGTTGGACCCTTTCTAGTCTATTAATACTTACATAATAGTTAGGTGACCAAATAGGAGTACAGTATTCTAGCTGGGAACGAACAAAAACACATAAAGGTGTCGTCGCGATAACAATTTCTGTGAATCCGCAAATCAGTTTTAATTATGACTTGAATAAAGATACAGGAGTTAAAATCTTACAAACAAACAATTAATGGTTAAAAGTAAATAATATGGAAGTATTTCATATTCGAAAAGCTTTAAAAAATTAATGTTCCTTTGATTATTAACCAAACAACCGTTCAATATAACTCATTTGATATCCCATTGTAATGGTCACCCTATACTCATTAAACTCACGCTCCTCCGTTTAATCTCTCCCTTCTTTTTTCAACGATTTCTCTTACAACATTAAGCATTTTAATAAATCATAATCAGTGCATGTAAGGGTAACATACTTTAATCTTGTGTTTTACATCGGCAAATTTGTTTTATATTTTTGTGCAACAACTATGGTGAAGGTGTATAGTGGATTTCGCATGTTAGTTTAATTGGTGTCCTAACAAAAAGACGGGTACATCTCAAAACCGTTGGACAAAAAAAAGTCAGTAAGTGGTTTATTACAATTATTTAACGAAATGTTTGAGCGCAAAGTTAATGCTTTAAATACCAATAATGTTTTTTTTGTTTGATATTTTATCATCTTAAAGAAATATTGGTGGTCAATGGCATCATCATACCGATAGATTTTATCTTACGCAAATCAATACCACTTGGTCAAGGCATAGAAGTGAACTCCCCTAAAGTTGTGCGACTTAGAGTATGCAGACGATGCAGTTCTTTTTAAAAAGTCTGTCGGTGATTTTTATGTAATTGTTGACAAACTGCAGGAAAACTCAACTTGTCTGGGTCTTAATATTAATACAAAAAATACAAAGTTTATGTGCAACAGACTGCAACGAATCCTGTTCTGACCCTGATCAGCCTCTCTATAATAATAGACAGAGGATTGAGAGAGTTGACAACTTTAAATACTTGGGAGTTCATATAACTAAGGATGAAGATAATAGAGCTCGCAATCCACTTAGGAATTGCTGCAGCAACTTTTAACATGATGCGTATTGTCTGAAACTCTAGTCTATGCTCGGTCAAAAGGAAACACCGATTATTCAATTCTTGTATATGGGTGCGAATCGTGGCACCTTACCAAAGCTTAAAACACTAAATTTCTCAGTTTTGTGAGTAAGTGCTTGAGAAGAATATTAGGTATAAAGTGGTTCGATTTTATAACGAGCATTGAAGTCCGAGAACGAATGCAGCAGCCTACTATGAAGAGCGTCTTGAGGATGCTGCGGTGGATCTGGCTTGGACACGTGCGGCGCATGCCTCAGGAGAACCTAAATCCAAATTCCCTCTTTTTAAACCTGCGGGCTCACGCCGTCCTGGAAGGCCCTCGATGACGATCTTTCGACTTTATTCGGTGGAACTAAAAGCCGCTGGATTGACGTGGGAGGAGGCGAGAGTGCTGGCTGGCGATAGGGTCTCCCGGAGGCAATTGGTGATGTCCACATGCTCCACTTAGAAGCGGACGTGGAAAAGAAGAAGAAGAAGATTGGAATATTTACGAAAAATGTTATAATTTTTTTTCTATCGTAGATTCTTTTTGATCCTGGATATGTTTTACAATGTGTAAATAGATGTTTAAAAAAGTAATCCGTAAGGATATGTGGGCGCTAAATCGTCTATACCTAAATTCCATACTCAATTCAGTTATGGTAAAGTGTCATTCAACCTTTTTATCATTTATTAAAAGCGGATTTGAGAGACATTGATATCGAGTTGTGACAAATGGTTTCTTGATAAGATTTCAACTGGAACATTAATTTAATTTCGTCTCCGTATGTCAAATCTAGTTGCGTTACAATGCGAGTACTGGTATGGGATTCGGCGATGTAATAAATATACGTTTTGAATAAACAATCCACTTCTGTGTGGGTGTGTAATAAAACACATCGATACATTCCTCAAGGGACATTCTTGATTTAATGTCTTTTGTGAGAAGAAAATCAACGGTTTGTGCCTCAAGTTTCGTTATTCTTCTATTTGTTACCTATTATTTAGTTTATCTTCCAAAAGTTTAGATCGAGAAATTTGAGACAACGACGGCTTTTAAATGCTTTTGCGTCGTCTTACATTTTATTACAATCGAAATATTTTATAGACCGATTCATATTAAACTTTGGTTTTTATTTGATTTGACGAATTATAACATACCGCCTTAATATATGAATTATTACATTTAATTGAGAAGGTTATAATTAGAAATCAAACACTGATTTGAGTCTACTGAACACTTTATTTTATTTTTACAAATATAAACATATAAAAATAAAAACTTCGTGACAATTGTTTCGCCTTATTAGGGCATTTTCAAACGAATGTGAAGATTATTTGGATTGAATGTCCTTATATAGTTATATAATTCAAGGTACTTAAGTAGAAAATAAAAATAATCTTATGAACTATAGCATGTACATTAATCATAATTGAGGGAAAAACCGATGGTTAAGGGTGAGGCTAAGTGTTTAATAGGTAATGGGGAATTTAGGTATTTGTATTTGAATTTCGGGGAAAATATAACAAAGTAAACATTTATTGACATACAAGTATGTATTGTGAGATAATTAATGAAGCCTTATAGTTTTGTAAATTTAGATAATTGTTGTCGAAAAAATATCAGGTTGCTGTTCATTTTAATTTTAAAACATGATTGAAATATTATGAGGAAATTTATATAAACATAAATGTATTATTATACAATATTTCTATTTTTAAGAATTTCTTATCAAATATATCCTTAATACTTAAGTACCTTGAATTATATAACTATATAAGGACATTCAATCCAAATAATCTTCACATTCGTTTGAAAATGCCCTAATAAGGCGAAACAATTGTCACGAAGTTTTTATTTTTATATGTTTATATTTGTAAAAATAAAATAAAGTGTTCAGTAGACTCAAATCAGTGTTTGATTTCTAATTATAAGTTTAAATATGGAGTTCTACAAAATAAACACCAAATCAATCAATAAATTGAGAAGGTTGTTGAGAACAAAGGTTGTATGTCTCGAGATCTTGTTTAATTGACGGGATTTTATTCTAAGGTCGATATTGAAAGGGATGTTGAAAAAGCACTCCCTTGTATTGAAATTTAAAGCAGAGTGATCATTGAAAACAGGTGGAAAGGTCTCAACAACGCTATTCATAATTAGCCATTCATCAACTGAAAACCTTGGAAATGGTTCCATGATTGTTACGGCAGCACTCGCGCTGGTGAGAATAGCGAGATGCTTTGTAAAGGCGACACAGAGACCTTCATCTTGAGAGAAGAGGAAATGGATTATATTTTGCCCCTGAATGGGGATTATGGAAGACGTTAAGTTGAAATATGAATACTTATTACCGAGCTGCGCAATACTTGAGAAAGTTGAGCGTGGCACCGCGCACCGGGTCGTGTCGGTACATCAAGAAAGAATAACTCGTGTGCAACTCCAACAAAAGCTCGTGTATAATGTAGGTGTTCATTTTGTAGGCGAATAAATAATGAACTGAGGCCAACAGTGGAACAACTACAGAATGTTAGACCTTAGTTTATGCCTACTTAATGATTCGTGGCGGCTTCGAATGTTCCGAGTCACAGTGGGAGACCCAAATTTTCGAAATGCGAGGTAATTTCATTTCTCCTCTTTATCTAACGCACGCACGACCACAGAGACAGGTTATGAAACGGACTTAGTGAAATAAATAAATTTCGAGCAGTAAAAAACTTCGTCGGTGAAATTTAAACCCGTCCACAAAAAGTACCAGTTACTACAACGCCGAACCAAAAGTGAATAGATGATGAGTTGCTAGTATTTCTAGTTTAAATTTATGGTTATAAATTTATTGTCATTTGAATGGGTTATATATTACGGACTTACTCTCATGGCGGGACTAATGTTAATATATGCATTAGACTGAAATCTTTTTGAATACACTCCTAGATGTTTTCTATGTAGAATTAAATTAAGATAGACGAGTTTTTTAATAAACGTAGGTAGAACAAAGAAATCTTTACAATTTATGTTCTTTGATGAAAATTGACAAACTTGAAGAAAAAAAGACAAATTTACGGTTTTAAAATGATAACGCATTTTTTGTGAGAACAAGTTATTTTGACGCCAGTTTTAGAAGGGTAGAAATGAAAAGAGCCCTATTGTGTTATGTCGTAAGACAATACGTGAAGTGTGAGTCCGCATGAATAAAACATTACACAGATACCATCTGAATGACTGACGTTTGCGAAATTGTTTTACAAATGTTTGGTTATGAGTGAAATATTTTGTAACTTTATTAAGGCGGTCACGATAACATGCATATTGATGTTTTACATGTGAATCAGAGTTTAATTCATAACGTTGTTTAATAGCGTATTATTTGTAGTTAAACAAAAAAAGTCGATAAAACCCGTGAAAAGTTAATAAGATAAATGTATTTCTATTAATATAGCCAAATAATATAACGTATCTAAAAGGAGTGACGTATGAACTCAACTACATTCCCCGTAACTGGTTTCTTAGTGCGCATCTCCCGTATGATTCTTGTTTGATTCAATGCAGTAAGCAGTGGATATGCATTTAGGTATTGCGTTTACTCAGTCCTAGAATCCACGATATTCCTCCTCTTGTATCTAATACTGAAACTCACTACAGCCCATATGTTAAAATATTGCTTCTGACTAGGAAGTCGCTACTTTGCATGGACTCTGTTGGAATCTCATACCGCATAACTAAGTAAAATTGTAGGAATATTGAGTAGGTGCACTCGGAGAGCTCACGAAGGTTTTGCGTCCTAGCATCAATAAAGAGATGTTTCACCTTCTTAGAGTAGGGTAATGATACGACTATCTTTTAAAGACTAACCGTTTTCAGTAAGATCAAAGGTTTATTAACAGGTATACGACGCAAACAATGAAATCCATTGGCATAGACTTGAACATCCCTTTGTCACCGTGACTATGTATACAACGTTGTAGGTCAAAGGTGAGAAATAATTAATTACCGCAGAGTTCAGCTCGTTGCACTGTAATAAGTGCATTAATGTACAGTAATCATAAGTTATAGCTGTATGTTGGAAACGCCCTACGGTACCGATTAGGATCTAGGAACTTGACATTCGCGAGTAAACGTAGTTCATGGTGGCTACCAACATTAGGTTGATAATATCGAAGGTATACCAGTTAACATTAATGTTTACAAGTGTTTTATATCATCCCACGAGACTAGCATGTTCCTTTGTAAAGATTCAACTATTAAAATGCCGTGCTGAAAAATCCCCTTGCAGACGGTGTTACATTTAGCAAAAGACGAGATATTTTGAAATACAGGTAAATATTAAAAAATAAAACAAAAAACAATTCCATATATGGATATTAATCTATTTTTTGTAATTTATAAAAAATATTAGCATAATTTCGGACTGTTGTAGCAAAAAATATTTCTTAATTATTTAACTAAATTAAATTTCTAATAATTTGAAACATTGTGTACTAAGATAAGCAGTAAAGTAAGAAGAAATGTTTTTATCTACATGATTCCATATACCTACTTTTATATCTTCCTACAGGGGTGCGAAAAATCGTCGATCGAGAAATACCGATAAGGACGGACAGGAGTGCAGAAGAGGCGATGGGTGCACCTTATATCTTCCTCTTGGCAGAAAGAGAGGCAGATTTGAGCAATGCCGAATGTAAGGTCCAGCTAGCTCGGTCCTCGTTCCTCACCGTCAGCGCCCCCTGGCGACGCGGAGCTCGATGTATATCTCGTTAAGTATAGACTCGACTGAAGAGAAATGACCGCGAATATGTTAATGTGCGACGCGACCGGCCGCCGAAACAAAAAGCCAACAATTAAGATAATGATAAGAATAATATAAACCATTCAGATTTCTTATACGAGTACCACTCCTCCTTTTGTTTATGGGGGCATCGGAGGATGGGGGAGCTAGATTAGGTCGGCGAAGGCGTTCAAAAGTCAAGCCCGAGAAGCGATAACACTAGGAAATATTTGCGATTCGATTTCGACTGCGCTAATATTATATTGATAAAATTCAGCACTGACCGTTTTAAGAGGTGGGTACTCTTTTTCTTAAAGCGATATTTCGCTCGGGGCAGTATTGAAATTTGGGCACTTTGCATGCCACTTACAGAATGCAAAACATCTATGTTGCTTAGTACGAAATGAAAAGTGTTAAATTTATTACGCCTATTAAATATAATCGAGTAGAAATATTAGCCGAAAACCTTGAATCCAAAATATCCCTCGCGAGTTCATCATTGTGAGTGTCCGTTTAGCGAACGTCCACCTGACGCTTGTTCCACATCTAAATAATATGAGAAAATAAGAATACAACGAATCGGAACAAAACAAACCAAAAAGGAATGTTAAGATCGTGGTATAATATTGAGCATACCACGGCCGTGGGTAGGTATTCGTTATTTATGGGAGGGCATAATTTATTGAGATATTGTTTTTGAAGTTAGTAGTAGCTGCGGGCGTCCCCCCTTACCCCGTTTCCCTACTTCCCCTAACCCAGGTGTACTTCATAGTTCACATGAACGGAACGGTGCACAGTGGTTTGTCCCTATACAATAGGTTGGACATACGTAGGATACTGAAAAATTCAACGTCGTCATTTCACATAACTTATATAAATCATTCGATTCATGTTTTAAAAATTAACAAATATAACAAATATTTATAGTTTAAGAGATAAAAAAACAGCGCTTAATAATACTCGTACATGTAAAGGAAATGTTTTCACTTAAATTTTGAATTTTACACCGTTCCGCGTTGTCGATAAAGCAGTTCTTCACAGTCAGAAGATAAAAGAGAAAAAACCAAGATGGCGACGTAACGTCAGGTTTTTACATGAAATAAATAAAGAATAAAGATTGTTATCAATATAGAAGAACATTGGAAAGAGTTTGAATTAATAATGTCAAATGTCGTCTCTTTGTATTTTATAGGTAAGAGTGTTGATAAAAAACGTGTTAGTTTAGTTTGTTTTGTGATGAAAAACTGATAAAAAGTACCAAACTTTGGTTTTTACAGAGCAACAAAATTATTATATTAGTCAATTAATTGAAATAAATTATTATAAAAAAAGGCATTTAAGTTTATTAATTCAATCATTTAAATGGAATTAATATTATATCCAATCTACGAATATCTACTTTGACCCGATTTTTCATATTTTATATGCTTTTTATAGTATCTCAAAAAGTACAAAAAAGTAGCAAGCGTATGTAATTTAAAAAACGTGTAATATAATGATACGATGCTGGCATAAAAATTTCTGAACAAAAATCGACCAAGATTAAGAGATATTTATATTTGTATGTTGGTTCCCACACATGAAAAATAGTTGTATTAGATTTACTCCCAAACTACAAGTTCAGTCTCAAAAGATATTCTGATCATATGAATTACTTGTTGATATATAAATCAAATGGTGAATTTAATTTTGTGCAATTACGACTTTAGATTTTTCAGTATCCTATGTCCAACCTCTTTTATAAGGACAAACCGCTGTGCGGTGGGACAGAGGTACCGGTCATGTGGACGTATAAGGAAGATCTCGCTATTATCACTGCGAGCTTCCTGCAACAGCTTGTCGACCAGAGACTAGAGTATGGTGTGGTTTCAAGCATTACTAAACCCACATCTATCTAGCATGGGAACATACAAAACAATCTCCCTTTGAAAATAAATGTAATTCCAAAAAGCACATTGAATTACAGTTAGTAGACTCGTGTGATTATTTCGATTATTTTTTCAAAATAAATGATAACCTTTCAAAAGTCCTTGTTTTCGTCTATTAGTACAAAAATAAAACACTGTTGGTTTTATAACTGTAGCAAGACGTCAAGTTTCGATTTCAAATTTTCAAACTGTCAAGTATTTATTGCAATAACAATCTATATTTAATGTTTTGAATTCGTCATTATGTACGATCACTTATAATTAATTGAATTTGAGCTTTTTACTTTCGTCCGGGAGGATTAATAATACAGTTCTGTGCGAGAAATAGAACCAGAATTCACGACGAGTTCTTTCGACTGAATGGCTGTTCTCAGCTAAAAATGAGAAAGGAAATCGAGTGGAAATAAGTCAGCCCCGTAGTTAGTGCTTGGCGCGTTCTGCTACCATGCTTTAGGTCCCGGATTCGATTCCTGGGAAGGTCGACTTGATTAAAAAGGTGGTTCCTGATGCGTAAGGCTGATCATCTTACTTTTATGTAACAGATGATCGATATACGCTGCATTTAATATACTAATGTAGTACACTGTGCAGTCAGGGATATGGTGGTGATGATGATAAAAGCCGACTAACCTTTTATTTATAAAAACTCTTTTTTTTTCATCTAAATTATACTATTGTGTCATATTATATCACATTTTCTTCATCAATTCTAATTGGTATTACAATTTTATAAATCCACAATAGTTAGGATGAGTATTTCTTACCAACTTAGTCGACAAAAACAAAAACGATAATCTGGAACATACCTGAAACAAAAAAAAAACGTAAATTTCTTGAATAGGAATAATAATTATTATGGACAGATTTTATAAGCACACTAAAAAATACAAAATGGGCATTGAAAAGCTTTGAAAGCTTTCGGAACTCCTTATCAAATGAATAAGCCGTTGAGGCATACGTAAAGCTCTTATTATAATTATTTATCTTGACGTAAAGAGTTTCGATTGTATTCATGAATGGAAATTTCTTTAATTGAGCTATTGAATTAACTTAAAGATGGTATTTCGTGTATAGAGATAGCCTCATACAAACGGATCGCTTAAACATACCTATTTTTGACTATATTTATTCTTATGCAGGTTTCTTACTTTTTTAAATTAAAATTTACTATGGGTTAGGAAATAAGTAAATTATGTTTTCTATTAAATATTTACAAAAATAAATAATTTGTTTTGATAAAGATCCATAAATCCACACATTAAAAAAATATATAATTTAAATATTAAACATAGTTAATCACAAAAAAGTGCTTCAAGTATAAATTTAACAGTTTTTGTTAATTGGTAAAATAGCAGTGAATATTATATATTTATAAAAATGCCAAAGCTTTTATGAATAAATATTTCAATAAGAATTTCACTGGAAAATAAATATAAAATCCTTTAATAAAATAAATAAAACAACTTTGTTTTACACGACTATTTTTTTATTTTTTTCCACCTACTGGTTTCAAAGCCAACAAGCTTCTTCGTCGAGGTTTACGTAACTAATGAATAAATTCCCATTTCATTTTTAACACTAAATACTAAAAGTAATAAGAAAAATAATAATTAATAACTAAATAAACAGTATTTCTTTTAGTCCTCTTCTATTTAGCTTCGAAAATATCGATGTCAAATTACCACCCTTGTGAGGAAAAAAAGACTTTTTATTGGGTCCTAGTGTATTATTTAGTTTACATGATAAAAATAAAATAGGAATTAATTAATTAATTACATGAACCTTGACGAAGAAGCATGTTTGCTTTGAAACCGGTCGGTGGAAAAAAAAAACATAGTGGTTAAAAACAAAGTTGTTTTATTAATTTTATTATAATGAATAACCACATAGTTAGTGCTTCAAATATAAAATATATAAAATCCTCTATTAACTTTTTGCTCAAACAGTTGAATGTTACGCTATTTTATATGTTTATTTGTTAAATTAACCTTGAAAATTTTTCATTCTCTGAATTAAAAATATCTAAGCCAAAGAATTTTTGATTTTTTTCCAGGAAAATAAGATAGTCACGATAAACTATCAGTTTATATAATGCGATTGGTCCTATGAATCGGGCTTCATATCATACAAATACTTCCAATAACGGCGCTGAACAAATAACAATGCTTATTTTGGAAAGTCATCCAACAAACTGATGGGTAACCGTATCTCGCCATGGATAATAAATGTTGAATTACAATGTAACAAAATACACGACAAGGTACGGCCGGACCGTTACCTGGCCGTCCACTGCAAAAACTGATACAATTATTCACGCAATATGAAACAATAATCAGCGAGACTAGACGTGCTCTGAAGAATAGATCTTCGTTTGGAAAGCCCAAGATTCTGAGTAGAAAAACTTAGCATCTAGAACTGGAGATTTGACGTACGAGCGTAGGAGTACCTGGAAAAATCGAACATGTCCGATATGGCTATCAAAAAACAATTATTACATTGTAATAAAATAAATTAAACAACTTTGTTTTTGATGTAATAACTTATATTTCCATATAAGTTATTAATTTTAAAAATACTTGGTACACTTCCACTTATTTATTTTGACCAATTAGCGCTTTCACCCTCTAATGGGCATCTTCAGACTGGTGAATATTATACAGTGAAAGGGTAATTTATATATTTCGGATTTCTGCTGGGAGAGCATTCCATGCCGTAGGGCCTGCGACCGCAAATGCACGTTCGCCGAATTTAGTGCGCTGTTCGCGTAGAGGTATAATAACTTTTCCTTTCGACGTAGATGTAGCTGATCTAAGCGTAAGACGTCTGTCAGCTAGTTCATCTATCGTATATCAGATCATATCACGTCTTTCTTAGTCGTGTTCGTCCTAGGTCACTTTTAATAATTATCATATTAATATTTTTATTTTACCATAATTACTTTATCTATTCGTTCTACATGACCACGGTGGATTTATTATTTTAAAAGGAATAATAAAAAATATTTATGAGTATAAAATTTCATAATTCGAATAGAATGAAAATAAGGGGGTGTAATTGGCCATATTAGAAAAGGTTCATTAATATGGTTCACACGGAGGGAATAGAAAATAAAATGATGTAAAAAAGGATGAATGGCATGATCTGATTAATTGAAACCATATATATCGAAATCTATTTCGACATGTCAAAAGCCTATATAATCGAAGAACGTGCATGGAAATACGAGTTTGTGTTTTATTTTATTTTATTTATTTATAAAAACAACAGTTGTTATATAAGAATATAAAATGCAAAAAATAGTACATGCATCCAGTTAAAGTTTTTCACAAATATATTGAGAGAACATGTTACACAAAAAAGAGAAAAAATAATATAATACATAAGACAAGTAAAAAAAGTGCAAGAAGGGATGAGGTAGTGTGGAGGAGTGGAGGAGAGGGATTTTCATAATATAGTTGACCGATTCAAAATTTTAATATGATAATAACATGAATATAATTAAAGGAAAATAAACTTATTTCACACTGACAAAGGTTTCATTTTACAGTGTTTCAAAAATGTGGCAAGACAGGCATGGGTGGCATTTTATCCTCTTTATCTATTCGACGTGTAAATAGCGTAATTGCAGTAGTATTAGAGCTTCAGATTTTTAATTGATTTATTTTCGTACATTTACTTTACTAACCACGTGAGAATTTATTATTATTTGATTATTTACGATATCTGTTTTAAGAAATTACACACTCGTCGATATACGCCTAACGATTGAAAGCATTTGATATCATTAATTACTGTTGGATCCATGTAAATGGTGTTCTTAAAGTACGATTTATTCAAGGCTTCGTGACTGAGTGGGTGCAAACTTGCCAACTAATCCAAAGGTCGAAGGTTCAGTTCCCAACCAACGCCAGTGAATCGGCATGCGGTAGCCGCTTAGAATCATGTTTTCATAACTCTAGTTAATAAAATAAAAACATTATTTATAACCACTGCGACATGATATAATTAATGCGTGTTTATATTACTGTAATGTAAAATAAATTCATAATTTATTTATGTACATGATCATCATCATAATGATTTCCATTTCCGCACCTAGAGATGCATAGGGCACTCCATCGGTAAATCAAATGCTGCGTATTTCGATCATCTGTTAGATGAAGAAAAGTGATCAGTCCAACGATTCACGTTCCAGTCTAGCAACAATGAAATATTGCACTTTAAACAACCTTTAAAATCAATATTTCTCGTGTACCCCGTCAGGAATCGAACCTACAACCTCAAGAATAGTAGGCGCAAGCGCCAACCACACGACAAGATGGACCGATTTCCACTCGATTACCTTATTTAAGATTTTTACCTGAGAGCAGCCATCGAGTCGAAAAAACTCTTCCAAGGTTTTGGTTCTATTTTACCCAAAGATCCCATACGATCCCATTTGCTATTTAATGATGCTCACACTTACTCCCACACCTCTACACACACACACACCTCTACACTTACTCTCATACAAATACACATAAACACAACCTTTTGTTTTCCACAATTTAATATGTATACTTTTTATTTAGAAACTTCGCTGGTTTGTTTTTAAACCGTATCTTTTTTATGTTATTATATCACTGTTGAAAGTTTGTTTCTGAAAAATAAATAAATAAACTGTATTAATTATCCACCTGGATACAGAAAGTCGTGTAATAGGGAAATATTAATGTTTTTTTTACAATTTTAAAGTAATAAGAGTCGATGAAATACTGTCAAAAAAAATTGCTACTAATTAGTAGCATAAAAAAAAAATTGTAATTTTTAATTCCCGCAAAAACGGTCATTGCATTGGCCACGCCCCTTTTACTTAATAAAACAATAAGTAAAACTAAATAAACGAGTTTCATACATGTACAAATTATACCCCTTTTGGTATATAATATGAGCAAAGGGAAATATCACGCACTACAAATACCGATAAAAATAGATTTAGAATTTATTGTATTTTCAAAAACAATATGGATATTGTGGAGATATATTTTCATTTACAACTTTAAAAAATAAAATATAAAAAAATATGTCACTAGAAAAACGCGACATGTTTGGCATTGATAGTTGTGACGTCAATATTTGTGACGATGTTCTATATAAATTTAAAATTTACCCGAATCGTGACAAATAGGGGCGAAGCCAATGCAATGGGCCGTTTTGTCGGGAATTCAATATTATAAATTGAAAATATTTTTTATGCTACTAATAAGTGGTAAAAAAAAAATTTACTCTACGGTATTTCATAGACCCTTGTTACTTTAAAATTGAAAAAAAAGTAATATTTCGCAATAGAAATGACTAGATTGTGAATTTGCTATAAAGACTCGTTAATTTAATAGAACTGAAATTTTAGTAACAACAGCTGTTAGTTTTCACGTATGTATATAAAAACTTATCATGTACCAGACGGATATTCTCTTGGGTTGCAGTAAATAAAACGTTTTATTATTTCTTGATGTCTGGGAAAATATTTAATTATTAGTGAATTAAGGATATTAACATCATGATATTCATGAGAAGCGAGATGCTCTGTTTATTGGTATTTTCATCCCTCTACCCACACCAGTTCTTTAATAGCTGAAGCACGATGCTATGATTTATCCGGGTATTGGAGCTGTGCTTAGCCATTATGCATAGCCGAGTTGCCAGTCTCTTTAGCCTTATCGTATCCAATAAGTCAGATACTTCACTTCATTTCTGGTAGTTGGCTAATCACCATGTGTCATTACGCCTACCTCAAGTGTTGCACAAGACGAATATCTGAGTAATGTCCGCCGGAACGGTTTGTTATACAAAGAACCAGTGATATTTGCATGTTTTAAGAATGTTTTGAATATGTACAAATGTTTAAGTAAAAGGCGCTTAATCAACAATAATAATATAGATAACATTTCCTGTAAAACGATCAATAATAAGTTAGTATAACTTCGTATTTGGTTTGTGTAAAATGACTAAAATATTTTTTCTTTGTATGCCCATCGGTTTCAGAACATTTAAAAGTAAACGAACACCTGAAAATATTAAGAATTAAGAATAGTCCAGAATCCGCATGCGCGCATCAAACATAAGGCGACTAAACTACTCTTAAACGAGTAGTATTTCGTTTTGACCCATTAGTTTCTTTGTAGACGTCGCTAAGTACGCAACTCTCGATTTGAATTTAACTATGGCGTTTTGTGTCGTTATAAAGTGTAGAAATGCTGCTGGAATCAACAAAAAACAAGATGGGATCACATTTCATGTGTAAATAGAAAATGCATGTGTAAGTACCGAATGCATTACTCAAAACTTTTATTATTTTTTCACCTGTCAGATTGTCAAAGAAAACAAAATGGAAATTTTGTTTGTGTTGGAAGGGTAGTCAGTTTTTTTACGCTACTTTTTATTAAAAAGAACATCAAATATATTTGATGTTTAAAGTTCATAAATTCAATTACTCTTATTAAATGACCCTTTGCTTATCTACTGTGTTCACTCTGTTGTGTCAATCAATGTTTTCGAGTGTACAATAAGATTTTAGAGAAATTCACAAATTGCTTTTTAAAAAAATATAATTATCTAACATTTGTGTTATGCTTATATTTTTCGCGATCTGGAAACATTACGCGGCGCCTTCAAGTATGCGCGTGGCGAAAGTGGGACAGAGTGGGGGGGGAATTTTTGAACACATTCCGATGTATTCAAATATGATTCTACGCTCCTTCTATACTATTCTTAATTCTATGACTGAATACGATTAATCTTACCAAATAACAACTAACCTTAAATACGCCATCTGCTAACGTGTGTTCTGTGTTTGTCCATGTGACAGATTCTTAAAAAACGAATGCGATTTTTCACAAACTTAACAGGAACGTAGTTTTATTTTTTTTAATGGAAATTCACTAAGTAAATTTTTATTATTATAGATAACTTATATAGCGCCATTTTCGTATGTAATGTAATATGTCAAGGGTGCTTGACACAGTAATCATATAAATAAATAAATTTAATTTTAACTTTTTGAAGTTGTAATTTAAGTAGAACAATTTACTTTTTATCACATGCTACAGATTATTATTTATCATTATTCCATGTCCGCTCCCTAGTTGGAGCATATGGTGTCCACGAAGATCCTTCAGGCATCTCTGTCGGCTGCTAGCTACTGTGCATTCTCCCAAGTCAGGTTCGCGTCTCGTAGTTCTTACATGAACTGCCGACAAACAGTCACCAGTGAACGTCCAGGACGTCAAGAACTTAATGCCTTGTAAAGTAGGCAAGCGTGCTTAAAGCTCTCAGGAAGCATCCGCAATACATGGCCAAGCCAACCGTATCGCCTCCGCTTGATGAGGTTTGTCACCGGAGTTTGTTGCGTCCGTTCTCCTTTTACTTCATTCCGCACAAAGTCAAACCACTGCATACCCAAGATTCTTCTGAGACACGGATTATTTATACAGCATTATTTAAATGATCCTTTGAATATCATTTTTTTTTAAATAAATTACTTTCTATCTTGGTTGAATCTCGATTCATTCTCTACTATTGCTCTTTTGCTAATATTTCATAAACATGACATGACATGGTCAAAAGTTTTCAATCAACTTTTCGTTTGCCGTTCCCGTTTTATTTTATAATTTAACTCTTATACAACTCACTGAGATTGGCCGCGGGATTCAAATGGCCAACGAGGCAACGAACCGTTTGGAAAAGATTTGGCGAGATCGAGGTATATCAATTAACACAAAAAAGTGGTTGATAAAAGCCCCGGTATTTACGTTTTTTTATATGGGGCTGAAACGTGGACAATGCGTGCCTACAAGAGGAAGAGGATCGATGCATTCGAGATGTGGTGTTAGAGAAGGCTGCTGCGTGTGCTTTGGACAGGCAAAAGGACGAGAGCATTGATACTGGAAGAGCTCCATATTACAACTCGTCTGTCAGGGGTGTGTCTGAGGAGAGTACTGTCTTTCTTTGGACATATTGCTAAACGTGAGCCAGAAAATCTAGAAACGGCAATAATGTCTGGCCGAGTTGAAGGGAGGAGAAGCCAGGGTAAAATCCCATATAGATGGACTGACCAAATAAAGGAGGCTACAGGGCTAATACTTGATGTGTCGGTTCACCGGGCTGATGACAGACTGGAGTGGAACAGACCAAGTTTATGGAGGTCACAATACTCAGCATTGAAGGACCGACTTGGAAGAAGATAACTCGATGGCAACTCATTCATTTGCTTGATAGTTCACATATTTATTCTATCTTCGTACTTAATTAAACCTGTTCAAGATTTTCATCATTCAATATGATAAGTAATGATCGTTGAACTCCGTGTTTAAACAGTCATTAAAAGCCTTAATTATTATTCTTAATTCCAGGTATGTACGTATTGCAAACATTGAGAAGTAAATATCATCTTATTAAATTGGGTTAGTACAAACTGCGAACGGACGGAACAAAAAATGTAGCTACACAATAATACTTTCATATTTTATATTAAATTGGACAAGTATGTAGGCAGGTTACATATACAATATAAGCCAATATAACACCCAGAGGTTGTGAATGTTGATATGTCCAAATCATCATTAATTTGGAGCCAATTTAACATTTGAAAAAAGCGGATGTTAATAAAAATGAAAGCGTTTTATTCATTTATTTAGTTCATCAATTTTACAACGCACAAATATTCCTCATTTCCCCTTGGTCCCAACTAGACAATTCTTTGTGTATGTATTTTTTTATTGAATGCTTCTGAAACAATTTAATTTAATAATTACTTATATTAATACAAGTTGAAACATATGGTAAAAATAATATATATAATTTAGTTATATTAATAATTAAAACTTTTTTTTTTCATTTTCATCTTGTTTCAGTTGCATTAATCTCATTTTTTTATCTTTCTTTAGTTGCATTTATGAGCGCCCACCATTTTGATTTCTAAAACCATAATAAAAGTGTAGATTTATTCTATAATTTCACTGTTTTTTCTCCTCTCTTCCTTTTTATACTTTATAATTACTTTACCTTGTTTTGGTTGATGTTTTATTTGTGCTACTACTACTACTACTACCATCACGCCATTTCCCCGTAGGGGTAGGCAGAGATAATGGACCGCCACACACGTCTATCCTGGCATACAATCCTAGCCCCTTCCACATTCATACATCTTGTCATACATGCCCTTCGGTTCTGTCTGCTTTTGACTTTTGATTTTGGTTTATCTGCTCATGCCACGTCTTCTTTGGTCGTCCTCGTCTCACGTTGCCGTTCATTTTCGCCATATATACTTGTTTTACCATTCTTTCGTCGTCCATTCGTTCTACGTGACCAAACCATCTCAGAGACCCTTTCTTAATCTTATCAATTATACTTGACTCAGATTTACACTCTCGCCTGATTTCGTCATTCGTAACCCTGTCATACATTGATTTCCCACACATTAGTCTTTCGCATTTCAACCGCGTTCACTCGGCTTTCATCCTACCTCTGCCAGTTCCATGTTTCACTTCCATACATAAGTGTTGGGACTAAAACTCCTGTCTCTGTGTCTGTACTATTTTATTTAAATATTTATTAACACGAATGTCCGAGTACTCGATGACAAACTATTAGTTCATAGTTTATCCGGAAAACTATTGTAAAATTTTGTAATGTTAAAAAATATTGTTATGTGACATACCTTGAATAAAAAATAAATGCAAATTACGAAAAATAGGAAAAAAAATGTAACATAATTAATATTAAAAGATACAAAATATCATCTTTTGCATGTTACTTAAAATAAGAAATAAAAAAAAAAGATATTGAAAAAACATGTGAGCAACAAATAAGTTAGTTTTTAAAAAGTGTATTGTGTATAGTGTACTGATAATTACATTTAAGTTAATATTTGGACATTCGTAAATTATATATGTAAGTAAGTACGGGTTTTAGATAAAAAAAATAGCTAATAAAAACAATGAAAAGCATTACAGTATATACTAAATACGTGATGTGTAGATATTTTATTAACAGTGAACAAAATACGTCTACGTACTGTATATGCAGCAACTAAATAATTTCCATCGGTCGAGTTGCAATAAAACTTAATTTTTCCATTATGCTTCTAAACCTGTATTTTAATCATATTAATCAAAGGCGTTATTGGGTGTTTACATTATTTGAATATCCACTAAATGCGGGTATCTACACCAGGGCCTTGAAACGGCTCTTTGTAGGCACAAAATCTGTAATCTTACGGTTCCGTTGGCATTAAAAGTGTGTCCAGACGCGATGCTCCGTCTAATGTTATGGGCATTCCTGGCCCGTGTTACAGAGGAGAGGAACGAGAATGAATGTCCCACTAACTTTATATGGCAAACGGAGTATTTTGCTTTAAACGGTCGCGAGCAGTGAGGATTGTGAGGTTTATGGCTTAAACACGTGTTGTTCTGGGAGGGCCGCTTAAAATATACACCAACTTAGGGCCAGTTTCACATTTTTTAAATACGAAAGGTAAATACATAATTACAGTATTTTAATCAAAATAAACATCAGTTATTAAAATTTATTGCAAAGGGAAGAAAAAACATTTATCTTCTATCAATAAGGGAAGGGAAGGGAATATGGAAGTCTAGGTATTTAGAGAGCTTTGAAGTGGCCATTTTATACGGTGTATAATATTCACAATTATGCCTATGCTAAAATGTCATTTTTTTCTTTAACAAGTTGACTTTTCAATAGACTACGAGTTTAAAGTGGCTCACGAAAAGCAACGTTTTTTGATCATTTGTTAAGTGAAGGTTACGTAATCAGTTTGACGCTTTGGGACAATAAGATATTGCAGTGTAAATCACGGTTTAAATTAAAATTTCGTATCGACTAATCCAGAAATTGAACCCGAGATATCCAAACAATAAAATAATTGGTCAAAGAAAGATATATTGAAATATTACAGGTAAATGAACCAGATAGTGGTTCCTCGGTAGTGTTGTGGACTCGCGGATCAAAGATAAGAGGTTGAAATTCCACTCTACCATAACTCGATTCCCGTTTCCTCAGCATAAATTATTAACGGCAATAGACTGTTGACAATTAGTATGGTATAAAAATTGTAATATTTCAACATATAAAATAAGATACTTATTTTACGAATAAATCAATCAAAATATAATTAATTTATTTACACAAACAAACCATCACGTCGTTTCGCACGCACGCCGCCGATTGTTCCTACTTTTGACATGTCCATCTTCAAGTATTTGATGGACTTGATCGTGCCATGTCTTTCTCGGTCTTCCTTGTTTTCTGCATCCATCAACATTCGCATCGTAGATCCTTTTAGCCATTCTTTCGCTGTCAATTTGCTCTACATGTCCAAACCTACGCAGCACCCCTTTTTATTTTATTAACATAAACAGCAAATCTGCCTTTTACAAAAAAATATAAAACCAACATATTTGGCTTAATATAAAAAAAAGTCAATTTCCTTTTACCCAAGATTTATAAAAAAATTAAATCTAAAAATTATATAAAATTTATAAAAAAAAAACCTAAATATTATACACACAACAGATTTAGTAGAAAGTTAAACAATTTAAGGATAAATTTAAAAAACAAATATAATAATTAAATATTTTGAAGAACAAGAAAATCGTAAGTACTGTTTCATACAGCTGGGCAAAGTGAACAAAAATTTTTATGTATTATGAATAGTATAAATAAATAAATATAATTACCATTCACCATCTTTGAAAAAGTTCAAAAGGTTTGTTCTATAGGAACAATACACTATACTAAATACATTCGATACGTGGGAATAACTATTGCCGAGTTCATGAAATCTGTTTAATACGGCATTACAAGTATACACTGTCCGTGCGTTGTTGTTACAAAACGGTGGCACCTGTCTAGCAGTGGCGAATGGTGATTTTATTTGCAAGTAAGCTATAAAAATCATAAATTTGTACCTACATAGGAGGTACATAATATAATGTAAGAAATATATACTATAAATTGATATTTTTCTGGGGTTCTGTGTGATACAATAACTCTCGTCCATGAAATCAACTCAAACTATGTAATTTCGTGATATATTATATTATAAAGATATATTATCCATTGCTTTTGCGTCAAATATAATGGTAAGCTGTGCATAATCGGTTCCATACACGGCTCGCCCCTGCTGTCTAGGCATTCTTCCAGGCACCCTGAAGTTGATGAGAGATTACAGTTCAGAGCAATCCCATATTGAATTTACAATTTTTAATAAATTTAAAAGGTTTGTAATTTATTATATGATGGTTCTTAAAAGTTTTTCATTATTTGCAGGTACAGAAAAGTAACAAACGCTTTTAAAATTTGTCCTTTTTTACCTCAAAACAATATAATAAACTCCCCAGGGAGTTAAATACAGTCTTTGGATACAAAAATTTGGACAAACTCAAAATATTGTTGATAAATTACCTGGTCCATGAAGAAGTAAAGAAATTGAAAAAATAATATTTTCAGGCGTTGCCTAGTATGTAGGTGAAATAATTCAATTTGATGAATCTCACCCGCATAAATAAAGGTTTCAGCTCTTTAACTTCACAAACATCAACAGATGAAAGAATTGAAGGAATATAGATGTTCAAATATAGGCAGAATAGTGAATGTTACACAGTGTGTAAAGTGGCCACTTAAACCAGCCATTGACAGGTCATAAGCCCTGTAGATGCCTGGACTTCTATATTACCTTCTCTTAAATGTTCTTCATCTCTGTTGTAATATGTTAATATAATAAACAGTTTAAAAAAACCGAAGTGGTATTTTTTCACATTTCTTAATGATCAATTAACGAAAAGTTCAAAAATTAAATTAAACAATAAATATGCCGATGTAATTAAAGTACTTTTTAATATTTTCAATTAATATATTATGATACCCACCCCACATACGTGCTGTCTCAAAAATATAAAATAACATTTTTAAAGGTGTAAAAACGCGAATTACTAGTATATCATTTACAAATTTGCATAGTTAAATAATAATATATTCGTAGCGATTAAGAAAATTGATCTGCAATCTGTACACTGCAGTAATCGCCAATTAACACCTCAGAACCTGCGAAAGGGCAGTGGGTCAGTAGTTAATAGCAAGTAGCGAGAAACGGCACAGAGTAATAAGCTACATCTCTCCACAAGAAACACCTACTACATTTGTTCAAAATAGAGTGTCTCGATAAAGATGTTAATGATAAGTAGTTGTAATGTGAGCAATGGAGCATGATTTACAAGATGAGGTTAAAGTCAATTGAGATTTAAATGTGTAGGTGGCCAATTTTGGAAAAAAATTATGATTTTTATAACTTAGTGGTCGTTAGTAAAGGAGACATATTTTTTTAATTTCTTTTCATGACATTTAATTTATAGTCAGTGTTGGTTTGAGCTATTATGCTGTGTTGCCATACATACACATGTATGAATTAGTTGAATAAATAAAGATAAATAAAAGAAAACACACCCACAATGAAATTAGGAAAAAAGGGAATCTTTATAAATGTCCCAAACTATGCATTTTCTTTAGTTAAGAAAAATAACAAGAGATCTTATCCTGCATGTCTTTTTAATAACACACGACATAATAGCCCAAAACCACACCTGCGGGTTTGTTTCCAAATGGCGATTTCGTACAACCAATTAATAAAAGGTGTCATTGATACAGTTTTAGTTTTAAGACGTATGCGTATGGGAAAAAATAAAATAGATACAAAAATAGAACTTGCAATGTGTGCTATTAGAACTAGTAATTAATTTATATCAAATCAACATTGGGAAAATGGGATACAGAGAGAGAAAAAGAGGAGAGATTAAGGAAGAGAAATATGTTTTTTAGGAGTTATTGAAACATAGATACTGTAGAAGCATCTTTGATAGTGAGTGAGATGATTCCACAGTCGAGAAGAATGAGTAATTTCAGGAAAAAATCAAAACATCGAACGATCACAGAGTCAAATTCTTAATTACCTAACTAGACATAATTTAATTTCAAAGAGGTATTTTTTTTTGTTTCTTTTGTTTTAATAAACGATACATGTTTTTTTTTCTATTACAATCTACTTCCATTTTTTTAATAGAACTTTACAAAAAAAGAGACTAGCTCTTGTTCTCGTAGAATGACTTAAACTGTATTATTTATTTAGTAATTTAAAGTTATATAATTTCGAATGTACATAAAAAAATAAAATATACGGAATAAAAACAAATACAGAAAATCATAATACATAACATTCATTAAAAAAGAACGCTGTTTTTACTCTGGTTCAAAAAAATGTCTTAAAATTTACTTTGAATTTATTTACTGATATGTTGATTTTTATAGTTTTTAGTTTTTTTTTTTTATTTTTTTTTTTTAAAAGGAATAACCCGCTAAGCTTCTATTTTAGAGGCTTGTCAGCAGGTGGGAAAGAGGGGACATGGAAGGAGGTAGTGAAAAATTCACCATAACACGCAGACCAATTGAGAAGAAAATCTTTCATGGCTTTTTTCTTACAACTGGCGGGAATCGAACCCGCGACGTCAGTTTCACAGTCGCCCATCTAACCTACTGCGCCACGACGCCTGTCTAAGTTCATTGGGGACATTATTGAAATTTCTTATTCCTTTGAAAACACAACTATCTTGACCATGACTTGGGTGGAATTTGAGGAATTTTAATACCGTTTTCGTATCTGAGTGACATATTTATCAATTTGATTATTTTATCACGTAGGAAAACTCTGCCTTACATTTCGATTCTCAGTATTTTTTCATATCTGCAAATGTGTTTTCTATTTACGTGATGTTAAATGTGTGGTCAAACTGTGTACGATAGGTGCGGTGCACACATGTCGCGATCCACACATTATATAAGGCTGAGAGAAACGTTGTCGACAAAATCAAGAAAGGAGTCCTGCGTTGGTTTAGACATGTAGAGCGAATGCACAGCGAGAGAACGGCTAAAAATATTTATGATGCGAATGTTGATAGAAGCCGAGAAATCGATAAAGACCGAGGAAGACATGGCATGACCCAATCCAACAATTTACTTGAGGATGGGCATGTCAAAAGTCGGAACAATCGACGGGCGTGCATGAGAAGATGTGTGAATTTAGAGGAAGCGAGGTCTGTATGCAAAGACAGAGTAATATGGCAATCTATTCTCTCTGCGCACCCTGACGGGGAAGCGTCGTGATGGTTTGGTTGTTTGGTAATTGGATTTTATACAATTGGATTTATATTTTATGACAGTAAATACAGCAATGTGCAATTCGTTCATAATTAAAATTGCTAGTCACATATTAAGTTCTACATTCCCTTGTAATTTCTTAATCACAGCAAAATTTAAATTACTATGAAAACCTACAGTTTATTTAATTTCAACTCTCTGTGGAAATTGAGACAATTAAACACGAAGTTTTCTGATAAAATTGCAATGTAGATCATATAAATTATAATTGTACATAAACAGAAAACGGTGTGAAAACTTGGAAACAAATGGAAAATAAATTATCATATTTTAAATGTATATTATTTTTAATGCCCCAGTTGTCAATGATTTAATTTGAATCATAAAAAACTATTATGCTTAGATAAAACTTTATAATTAATATTTAGAACATTAACTTTGTGGTCAAACTTTTTACTAAATATTTTTTAATATTTGTGTATAACCACTTATCGCCTTTTCTATGCCTACCGGTTTCGAGACGTACCCGTCTCTTTGTCAGGATACCATTTAAACCAACATGCAAAACCTTTTACCTTCAGCATAGTTGCACAAAAACATAAAACCAACACGATATGCATTTAAATAATAATGCATTTAAAACCCTGACTTGAACTGATTAGGCTATGAAAATATTTTGTGTCATCGGAGAAATAGTTGAAAAAGAGGGAAAGGACGAAGAGAGGGGCGTGAGTTTAATAGGGTGACCATTGCAATGGAACATCGTATATTGGGCCATATAAAAAGATTTTTTGATTGTTGATCAAAATAACATTATTGTTTATAGCTTTCCAAATGTAAAATATTTCCATATTAATAAAATAAATAAAACAACTTTGTTTTTAACCACTATTTTTTTTCTCCACCGACCGGTTACATAAACCTTGACGAAGAAGCTTGTTTACTTTGAAACTGGTCGGTGGAAAAAAAAAAAAAAATGGTGGTTAAAAACAAAGCTGTTTTATTTATTTTATTTTAATGAATAACCACAAAGTTAGTTCTTCAAATATAAAATTTATATTTCCATATTATTTACTTTTTACCCTTTATTATTTGTTCGTAAATTGTTAACTCCTGTATCTTTATTTAAGTCATTATTAAAACTGATTCGGTGATTAGCGAATTTGGAGAAATTCTTTATGTGAAGACACCTCATATGTTCTTTCAACGTAAACTGAAGGACAAAAATAGCATTTTTATTGGTAAATGCCTGAATCATTTAATAAACTTTTTTTAAATTTATTATTAACCAATAATTTACCAATATTGTTAATTGTATAAATCATCATTATTAGTATTATTATAATTACAGTTGATAGGATACAAAAACCGTTTCATTGATTTTTTCTTTAGTTATCTATTTAAAATAATACTTATTAAAGTAATTTTTTATAATTATTTTATATGTTATTAAATATACAAATATTCAACAACTTCTTCTTCTTCTTCTGTTGCCTTATCACCCCCCCCCGACGTTGGGATCACTGCAGCGACAGCATCTCAGTCCTGCGCTACTCCGCAGTCAGGACAACTGCTTATTGGATGTTCTCGTTACAGTGATTCCTGGGAAAAGATTACCAGAGTGGTTTCCCGTTGCCTTTTCCGGTGGATTTTTCTGTCGGGGTTACCTTTCCTTAGATGGTTGGTTCTGGTTTGAACATTAAGTAAAATTTTATAATTGCTAAAGGCAATCAAAAATCTTTTTTTTTTTGTAAAAAAATATGTATATGTTTATTCAATTAAGATACCTATCTGTAAATTACAAAAATAAAAATCTTTAAAAAATATAACCAAATTCAACGGTTTCGTTGTCAATACATATTTTTGTAATAGCAAATACAAAACATGAAATACTTAGAACAAATCAATTAATGTACACTAGGGTGATGCTTAAAAATGAAAGTTAAAAAAATCAACGGTTCACCCTCCCATTTTGATCTCTCATATGTAAAATGAAGTTAACTAAAATTTTGTTGGATTTTATTAAGTTTTAGGGGTCGCTACCAGGCTTTAAATTTAATAAAAAATGATAAAATTCAATTTAATTTTCTGTGGTAATTTTTTATATTACAAAAAATTATTATCCCACTAAACACTTTCACATTTCACAGGCCATGAAGTTGTTGACCGACTTCCAGTTTTAGTTTCTGGTAAAGGGGTGGATCAGCTTCTCTGCATTCCGAAACTTGAGTCTGCTGAAGGTGAAAAAATTGCATCAGCAGTTTATGAATCCCTCATTTCATGGGGTTTACTCAATAAAGTAATGAGTATGAGTTTTGACACAACCGCATCTAATACCGGGTCTCGAAAAGGGGCTTGTATTCTACTTGAGCAGAAAATGGATAAGGAAATGCTCTGGCTAGCATGTAGGCATCACATTATGGAAATTATGCTGGAATCAGTTGTTCAAAACGAAATTGGGCCTTCGTCTGGACCAGATAATTCATTATTCAAAAGATTTCAGAAAAACTGGCAATTAATTAATAAAAAAGAATATGCGACGTTAGAAACTGATGAAGAATCTATTGAAAAGCTCCAAGATGTGAAAGATGAAATAATTAATTTTGCTAAGAAACAATTGACAGAATATCAGCCCAGAGATGATTACAAGGAACTCTTGCAACTAAGCATTGTATTTTTGGGAGGAGAACTAAAAAATGGCGTGTCATTCAAAAATCCTGCAGGTCTGCACCGAGCACGTTGGATGGCAAAGTCTATCTACTCTCTGAAAATGTTCTTGTTTCGAGAACAATTCAGACTAACAAAACAAGAGGAAAAAGGTTTGCGAGAAATCTGTATTTTTACAGTCTTAATCTATATAAAGTATTGGTTCCAAGCTCCATCCGCTTGTTCAGCCCCAAGAAATGACTTAGAACTCCTCAAAGATTTAAAGAAGTATGAGGATGTAAACCCTGTCATAGCTAGAAAAGCAATAAATAAAGTATGTGGCCATTTATGGTATGTCTCAGAGGAACTTATCGCCTTATGATTTTTTGACGACAAAGTGAGAAATGAAACTAAGAAGAAAATGGTGGAAGCTCTAAAGAAAGAAGGAGCTGATTTTTGCCCGAAAAAAATTAATGTAGACATTGATAACATTGGTAATAAAAATCTAGAAGATTTTGTCACTAGTAACACCAAACGATTCTTTTCTATTACCGGATTAAGCTCCGATTTCCTCAAGAAAAAAGTTGAAGACTGGATCAAAGACAAGGAATATATTCAAAGTAAGGAGATAGTATCCAAATTTAAGGTAGTCAATGATACAGCAGAGAGAGGGGTGTCCTTAATCCAAGAGTACAACAAAATACTGACCCTAGATGAAGACCAGAAGCAGTATATTTTGCTTCTTGTGAAGTCCTTCAGACAAAAGCTCCCGAACTACAAAAAAGCAACTTTGCTGTCTGCATAATGAGTTTTTTACGTGTTAATTGTGCATCAAAATCTTTTTAAGGACTCTAAACAACTAATATAAGCTTATATTAATTCTGTAATAAGTTTTTTTTAAAATTGTGACAGTTAAAGACATTTTATGAAAATCTGTGTTTTTTGTCTAATTTTCCTCTTGTTTGTTCACATCCCGAAAGTAAATTGTAACACATATATGATACAAAATTAGCTTTAAGTAACATATATGGACCTTATAACCTCATTTTAGCTTTTATTATGTAAAAAAAAATAAAAAATATAATAAATACAATTTTTTTTAAATAATCACTTTTTGGGAAAATTTTAGATTTTTTAATCTTCGGTAGCGACCTTTAAATTTTTCTCAAAAAATCTCAAAAAATTAATTTAAGTTTCTCTTATTAGGTAGAACAAAACGGGAGGGTGAATTAAGAGAAAAGAAACAAAAAAATTTTTTGGGTCTTTTAAGCATCACCCTAATGTACACACATATCATTTTTATTTTGCAAGTTATAAAACCAACTATCATAATCGCGTGCTTGCCTTACCCCAGACTCCACATATGGTAATGAATATGAGGATAAAGCGGATTTATTTTGTTCTGGACTTGCTAATTATAAATTGAGATAAAAAGAGTTTGATCTCATTTTTTCGGTTTTTGTATATTTTTTATGTGTTTCCTCGGTTACTATTATTATAGTCACACTTATCATTGGATTATTTTTATATTGAATTAGATTGTGGCGTCGTGGTTTGTTACTCGAGCTCCATTCTATCCCAACTTGATTCCCATTTTCTAATAGTGAGTTTTTTACAGCTTTTTTACTCGTTTAAGATGGCCCCAAAAATTGTAATATTTGGATAAATCATAAGAACGTTAATATTTCTTTTTTTTTAAACTTGTACTATATTACGTTTAAGGCAAATAATGCCGTTCATGTAAAATTAATATGTACCACACCCTTGATAATTTGGATATTGGCACTATCTACAGCCACCTTCTATATATAGTTCCCATTTCGTAATAGTTTTAGTTCAGTGTTGAAAATATGCGTTTATTATAATAAACAACACAATATAATCCGTTTGCAAAACAGTGAATCGTGTACAATTAAGTAAAACTAAGTGTAATATGTAAAATTAAATTTTAAGCTAACATAAAATACCCTTATACTATAGTAAATACCTGTTCTGAGGTAGGCCGCAATTATTTTTGTTTATATAATACAGCATATTTAGTTTTAGTAATGTCTAGAGATGATTTAAATATGGAAATCTTTTAAAAATAAACGATATTTAAAAAAACAAAAATCTCACAAAAATGATTGAACTAAAACAAATAATAACAATAATAAGTTTTCACCCGTATAGTCGAGCCCATAGGTTGATTCGTAACCTCACTCCATATTACACAATTCCGCACACCCAACACCGGTACTTTTATTTAAAAATAAACAAGTTTTATAGAGCAGACGATAATAATTGTTTTGTGGGGCGATGTATCGCTACCGAGATGGAGTGCCTCGGCTTCTCGTATTGAGTGGTGAGTGGCAAATGGCGAGTGGTGAGCCAGGAAGGTGGGAAGGAAGTAATAATGACGGTGTGCAGATTTTATGGCCACTCTGCTCTCTACCTTTACCCTAATGCGCGCGCAGCCGTCAGCTGATCTTTCTGTCTATTAGGATTTTTTCATAATAACCTTATCGGTTCATTCCGCACCGCGGTATTTGTTTGTTAACCCACTTTTCACCATACAGTTAGCTTCGTATATTAGCCGGCGATTTCTCCGACCTTTGAGTAACATGGCATTAAGGCGAGATGGGATCATCGGTCATTACACATCCGTTCTTTTCTAATTATTCGGGAAACGCGTCTGCAATTTGCGCTTTCGGATTGATAGGTTGGTTTCAAAGGAATATACAATCTACATACGAGTTCTATAACCTACTTCTATGGTAATATGCACGTACGAGCTGTACGTTCTGGGAAAGAGGCTAACTTCGATAGTTTCACACGTTACATCATGCAAAACATACTTAACTCCCCATTATCATATTGATGGTATCTTTAAAATTATCTTAAAAATGTTATTTTAAAACCTTCGGACACCTTAGTCTTTTTAGATTTTTGAGAAATGTTCGTAAATTTACATGGGTATTTTTTTATATGAGTTGCTTTATTATTTACCTTGCTTATAATATACAAGGTTTATATTTCAAAAGGTGGATTTTTCTGCAATCAAATTTCTTTAAATGTATCTTAACTGTTGGGATCAGTAGGGATATACTAATGTGGGCCAATCAGAAACTTCTCAGAATTTGCTCATGTGGAGAGAAAACCACTCAAAACTCTTCGGGAGAAGCCGGCCTGTTGGCAGTAGTCAATAGGCCTTCCGTTCCACTAGAGGAGTGTTCGGCATTTTCTTCCCCACTTTGGTTTATTTTACCAATTGCCTGCGCTATATTAACCACGTATAATACTACCTCTCGTGTGAGTTCTTTATTACCTATCACCGATGGGATGTCGCATAGGTATTATACGCAACTTAAGAAGTATAATTCCATGTAGGAATATATTGTTTCACCCAATACAGATACAAAATATTAAGTATGGGTAGAATAACAAAACTACCTACATAAATACTTCACCTTTTCCAAAATTTCGACATTCAATTTTTTTTCTAATGGTTTTGTTAATGTAGTTACAGCGCACTTTCCGAAAATAGGTGTAGGCTTACTTTGGTTATTTTTTTGAGCTACCGAAACTGGTTGCAATGACATCCTTTTTCGAACATGTACTATACTCGTAGTATGAAATTGTAAAATACAATGCTAAGGTATGTAACTAAATGAAATCATTAAAAAGGGAACTGAAATATATAATCATTTCCCAACGAGCATAATTGAACTTAACGAATAACAATTACCCACATTTGTGAAGATGCAAAATTTTCTGTAGGTACGTGAATAAAATGTACAGCGATCTTCGAGGCCGTTCCCCTCAGAGTCGTGTATGCCTTAAAACTATGTATCGTGCATTTTTCGGTAAATTTATTCAATAATGATAGATAGCCGAACCTGTTTTATCTTACCTACGCTCGCAGGTATGAGCTTAGCTGAGATAGTGCGGACCACATTAACAAAACACACGAGAAGAGAAGAGAGGAGAGAGACGCACGGCAAACCCCGAGGGGGAAAGTACGAGATACATCCTGATCAAGATCACCTTTCAGTCTCCAGCCACCTAGCAAAACGGCTTCAACTCATATTTCCTTCTCCAATCGCCACCCTCTGCCTGAATCCTTCCCTCTTTTCAGTGGCGTTGAACACCGAAACCATTTAACTAAATCACATCTATTTATACGTTGAAGCTGAACATACCGACACGCAGAGGGACGAACTGGTACAAAATAAAAAACACTGGATGAAAAGGGATTCACTAAGTTCTAAGAAAGTGGATGAGTGTAGGAGCTGCTACATACATTTCTACTACTGAAATACTGTGCCCTATATGAAGACCGAGCCAAGAAATGGATTGTTGAGTATGATTATTTGTTACTAAACACATTTAAAGCACAAAAAATAAAAATTAATATCTGGTGATTTTATGTGAAGCATTGTCAGCAAACCTGCTCAAGAAAATTGTTTAAATACAATTTTAATAAAATAAATTTATTTATTTACTTGGACTGGAAATACACTTCAAATAAAGACAAAAATACCTTATTATAGAAGATTTTACCAAAGTACCAATTCACAATGCCATATAAAAAAAAATATTTGCCTTTTTGTGCAATTTTAGAAGTAAAATATTTGTTGTCATTATTTCAAATAAACAACAGCATCTAAAGATTTTTCATATTAAATAAAAATAAAGAATATTTGAATTGTAATAAAAATAAGGCAAACGATTTAATTTGATAACTATTATTCTTCCCTTTTTTAGTAAAAGAACTTAGATAAAAGGGTATATTTCGTAATCATTTGCGTGACGTTTATTTCATCAATGTGGAATTGAACAGTATTTTTATTCCATCTTTAATTTAAACAGTAAATTATAAAGCAAAGCATAACCGTAAAAAAAAGAAATAAATTGTAAACATTAAAAATAAAAAAAGTTATGTTAACACACACAAAAAAAATAAAAATAGATAGCGTATAAGATAAAATATTATCATTATCCCTTTTCCGTACCTAATGGTACATATGGTACTGCATTGGTATAGATAATTCCATTCTAGTTGAGGCCATCCAATACATTCAAATGGCCAAGTATTGGCGTCTCTACAGGCTTCCGAAGGATACAGTAGTGTTTATTTATTGAAAACGTAGGCCAAATTTGTACAAACCATCTAAATCCACACGGCACGGAAAAATTAGGGTGGATTGACATTTATTACATTATTTTGTATTTATTTAAAATTGATTCAGGGGCGACTCTAAGGTGAAAATTCTGCAAAAAAAAATCAAAAGGAGATTATTCACCTTATTGCATTTGCCTGGAGTGAAATAAATAAATTTATACTGTTAATATCAACCCACCCTAGGTTATATTATTGTGCCATGTGGATTTTTACAGCTGTGTACAATGAGCCGTATTTCGAAGTATGATTTATGACCGAATGAAAGCATTCCTAACGCCGGTTTAGGATGATATTTTAATTTATTGTTAAAAATTTTTTCATGTTTTTTAGATACAATGACATAATAATAAAAAGTATTTTTAAAATAATAGCGAACGGTTATGCTGCGGTAGCAACTCCTGTGAATTCGGGTAAATGAAGTTCAATCTCGGTGCTGATTCGTGGTAAATAGTAAATTAAGTATTTTGATGTATGCATTGAAAATAAATAAATAAATATTAAAAATGGATTAAAAAGACAAAATAATAATAAAACATTTATGTTATTGCCATTACGATTTTTATATAGGTATATATTTATTTATTAACGGCCGTCTCGCAATTGTCACGCATTTGTCGGAAAGTTCAAGTCCTTTCGTTTCTAATTTTAAGACTATACATATAATTTTTAAAAAATACTGTTTTAAGTTGAATTTCAATTATTTGTATAAATGAGTTTTAGAAATGTGTCTTTAGATATTATATAAATCATCATTATCATCATCATCATTCCCTTTCCGTACCTAATGGTGCATAGGGCAGTGCATTGATACACCTATCGCACCTATTTTTGTTACATGACGGTAAGAGGATCAGTCTTATCCTTCAGGTGCCAGTCCAGGAACTCAGAAATATTCTAGTATAAAAACACCTATTTAAATAAATATTTAATGTCAACCATGTCAGAAATTGAACCCGAGACATGATGCATGGTAGAACGCATGGACGAAGCACCACGAAGCCGATTTAATATTAATGTTAATAACTGTAGGCATTCATTTTTTCCAATGTTTTTTTTTGTATATTTAATTAATGCTGACATAATATATATTATCTTTGGTAAAAAACATGTGATGTTTTTTTCGTATTTTATGAATATTGATGAATATAAATTAATAATACATGTTTTACTGTTTGTGGTAGACAAAATATCTTTATTATTTTATATTAAGCCTCGTGGTCTATTGTGGGGGAAAATATATAATTTTGTTATTTGTTGATATTTTTCATTTGGGGGTGTAGAAATTTCTAATTGCAGAGTTTTTCGTGTGTCTTATATTTAAATGAATATACGAGTATGGTTATGACTTTACTGTGTTTATTTTATGTATCACTCTGTGAAGTTCACAATAAAATAAAAAAAATGTGAAGCGAGATCAATGTTTTAAAGTCACATTTATTTGATACGTAATTACGTACCTCTTGTAAAAAAAACTCAACGCTGCATTTTACCGCTTACACTTTAGTACAATAAGTGACATGTATCGTACGTACTGAACAGCTACGGAGTTTGAGCTTATACAGAAACCTATGAACACACGTATAGGCATTGCAGGAAATATATGATTACGTTTTCAACGACCAGACAAGACAAGAACTTCTCTACTGTATCCTTCGTCGGCAATCTACGCGAAGGACAGATTCCTTCGTCAAAGAAATGCTTAGCTATAAAATTGCAATGTTGCCAAACATGAAGGGAAACATTAAAAATTCATTTATTTTAATGATATTTAATAAAATGCATGTTTTTAACTTAGTCAATTTATGAAACTGAACAAATAAGTAAATTGAGATTCCACTAAGTAATGCAACCTAAATAAATAATGTTAGGTACAAAGTTAATTAATATAATCCCTGAATACTTTTTATTATGTTTAAAGATTATAAGATAAATGAGTTTTCAATATTAACAATAGAATTTATTCTAAATATTGTTGAAAATTTATCATTTTTTATATAATGTACCTTCTTTCGTATTTCCAAGATATTTATGCTTTCCTTTACATTGCAAATGCATAAACATGATTATTTTTTTACCGTGTAATATGTTTTTATGAATTTAAACTTAAGAATATTCTATGTATACATCCAAGAGTGTAAATAAATATAAAAAAACTAAATATATATTATCTTGTAAAAATCATAAATAGCACTTTTTATTTTATGTTTCCATGTAGGTAAAATATTTATAATCCTAACAGAATTTAGAAAAATAAACTGAGGTTGGAATTCCTGTAAAAAGTTAAAAACTAAAAATATTTTTTTATTGAAATTTTGATTAGAAGCGGTGTTTTAACACTGGAATATTTCACAAGCCTGGAAATAGTCGGATCCACGAAATCTGGAGGCTGAGAACCCTTAACTAATTACTGTAACTCGGCAGAAATTGAATGCGTCAATTAAGAAACCTCAAAATTCAGATTTTTAATGGATGTGACTTTGACTTGAAGCGCAATTTATTCCGTTAGGAAGCCAATGTTTTATCAAAAATTAAAGGTCAACGATAAAAAAATACGTTATTAGCTACTTTTTTATTTAAGTAAGATACCTATAAACATTTCATAAAAAGCTGATTTTCTATGATTTTTGCAAAGTTCAGACTGATAAATGAGGTTTCTCGAATGACCGAATCAATTATCCAGTTCGACTATATTCTTCAGTCTGACATTAAATTATTTTTAATCCTCAAAACCAGACGACTCTTGTCGTGGCTTTTACTATAATATCTGAAGCGTAAGACTCGTCATATCTGCACGTTGCAAAACAAAAACAAGATACGCCGCGGTTTGTGTACCAATGCAGTGCCCTATGTACCTTCCATTAGGTGTGGAAAGGGAACGATGACTAATAAAAAATAAGACGGATCCTTTCTTTAGTTAATTATGTCAAGTTGTGATATTTTTGAACTGGCAACATCATCGTCTTGCCAATCATATGGCAAAAAAGGCATTTCTCTATTCCGAGCAGTGAAGTTTTAGTGTCTGAAGGTTCTCGCTAAGGAATGTGAACTGAGAGCGAACGTCTGAGGTCTGTTTGTTTTATACCAACTTCATAAATTCACAACAGCCTACTTTATTTCATCGACACTCTCAG
Source organism: Micrasema longulum (assembly GCF_059751315.1). Taxonomy (NCBI): domain Eukaryota; kingdom Metazoa; phylum Arthropoda; class Insecta; order Trichoptera; family Brachycentridae; genus Micrasema; species Micrasema longulum. The sequence continues at coordinate 109,876 of NW_028278052.1, read as the reverse complement.
TGATAACCCTAGATGGTATTTCGATTAAAAAACGTAATTGCACCTAGCAATGTGCTCTCAACCTGACCACTATTGAATAATTTAAAATCGTACTTGGAATAACATAACGAATGTATTTATTTGATTAAGTACTCTTATTTTTATCAGTTTTTCGTTTTGTTATTGCCTTCCTCACTGGATGAGCGTGCGTCGAGATAGGAATTATTTACATTTCCATTTTTTAATCAGTTTTAAAATATAATTATCAGATAAATCAAAATCTCTAGTCTGGTCATGTCAAAAGCAGACACAACCGAAAGGCATGTATGACAAGATGTATGAATGTGGAAAAATCTAGAAATATATGTCAAAATAAACGTGCATCCTCTCTGCTTCCCGTGAAATAGCGTGATGATTGTAGTAGAAGCAATATATTATAGAACGTATCGACGATGGAAAGGAAAAAATTACTAAGCAATAAATAACATTACAAAAGAGCCAAATATTTTTTTTTACTAAAAAAATGTAATATATATTTTTTTTAATTACGTCGCGCCAACAAAATACGTATAAACGAGGTTTTTTTATTGGCAAAAAAAAAACTTTGATTAGATCTTACGCAAAGTTTCCACGTGCCGCTTAGTTGCTTTTACCTTTTCACCGTCGATATTGAGGTATTTTTTCTCAGATTTTAAAAGTACTGCGAGTAAAATCGATTATAACATAATCATCAGTACAAAAATACAGTACATAAAACATGAAAATAAAATGCCTACATTTTGTGTATTTAACAAGAAACGGTCGATTTTTTTTTTTTTTCTAATAAATTCAATTATTATTGTACGTAATTAACTGCTCTAAATACTCAATATATTAGAAATGCTAATTTTATTACTTGCTTTATTAAAAAAAAAACAGAAAATTAATTTTTGAAAGAAACTTATTGGCGTTATTGGGACTTATCTATATACTTTAATTTTTAGGGGTAATTTTTATCAAGTTGCAACTGAATTGGCGACACTAGTCACGGGACCATAGCCCGTTTATATTTATTTTAGTTTAAATCTGTCAGGTAAAGTTTAGAAACTCTTTTTTCAGTGAGAAAAATCTTAAAATAACAACTAAAGTACATTTAGGGAGACTGGAGAGCACGTGCAAACCACAAACCCACTGCGTGATATCATGTGATCGGTTTATTTCACACCATGGCAAAAATTCACACGGAATGACAAAAAAACGAAAAAAAATAGTAGATTGATTTTATCGTATCATATCCTTTTTTATTATGTTTATTTATTTAATGCCAAGCAAACGCAATAACTAGTAAACTATGAGGCCGCGTGATCTACACTAGATTTTCTTTCACATGATTTTTACCTGATTACAGTAGTAAATAAATGCAAAAGAATACAATAAAAATGACAATCCACCTTTATTTTACCGTGCCGTATGGGTTTGGAAGATACGTATGAAATGGGCCATTTCCTGTCAGATGTTAGGCGGCTGGTTTGTTTATTTGGAAATTCTAGTAATAATAAACAGTAAAGTATCAAAAACAATAATATCAATAATCTATTTTTCTATATGTAAAGGTTATTTTAATCCCCTATTTCGATAAATTAAATTACCAAAAATAAAACAATATCTAATAACAAATCTGAAGTTTTTAATTATTTATTTCTATACGTGCATATTTAAGTGTAGTGCCGTGCATCTATTTGAATAAAATTGGTATGTGAAAACTTAAAAAACGGGGGAAGAAAATAGCTATATTTTATTGAAATGAACTAGCCAGGTAACAACGCGTTAAATTTTATATTATCACAATAAAAATAAGAAGTTTAAGTATACCTAGGCTTACCTGAACTTCTATATAATAACACGTCGGCTGTGTGTTCGTCCACACACGCACTTCGAACAATAGCTGAAGCATTTTTCTAACCTTTTGCAGGCTCTTCAACAAAGCATTCTTAGAAAATATGCCTTCTTTATTCACACACATTGCTTTCGCACGCTATCCCTTTCATCGCCTTATACCACTTGATTCTGTCTATAACGTGTACCTTTTTTACAACAGAATTTAATTCCATTCGTTTCATAAAAGGAGGTGTAATGCGGTTTCTGATAAATAAGTCCAGTAAAACTGCAGCATCTGAACACTTATCAGAAATTAATCAAAGTTTTAATGAGTTAAATTGTTAATTAATGTTTTTACACCTGGTTCACTAAAAAAGTTGATAATTACTAAATATTTGTTTGTAATTAATTAGTGTGCCGGGTTTCAGTATGCATAAACTACCGTTGAATATTTTCCCTTTTATGGATGACTCAAAACATGTACGTAGTGAATTCAATTCTAATTATTTAAGTAAGCGGAAAAACAAAAGTTTATTTTATTTAAACGACTTGTAGACTTTTACATGTTTTACAAATATTTATATATAAAGAACAGACATGTATTTTACACAAAAGTAAGAAAAAAATGAAATAAATGAAGAAGAATAAGAAAATATAAATATATAAAAACTAATCTTACATATAGTACATACATACGTATATTCCAGTAGAGAGAACAGAAGTTATTTTTTTCCCATCGGTTCTATTAAAAAAATCTTAAAATTTGAAAAAGTTTGAAAAATTATAATTACGAATACGGATATAATTTAATAAAAGGTAAACAATTTAAAACAACAAAGTATTATGTAAATTTAGAAATAACAAATTGATACACTGCCTTTTAAAATTCAAAGGTGTTATTTGAAATATTTCTAAATCATTTGCGTATTCATTTGCAAACACATGAATTCTCTTTATAGGCGAGTGTGCACTGTAGTTTGTTGTAGATACATTTATATAGAAATGTTTATTAAATCGAGTATTCCGGCCGGGCACACGCAAGTTAATTAGTTTTAACCGTTCGGAACAGTTAAATACTGAATTTAATATTTTTAATAAAAATAACAAATCATTTAATATTCTTCTAGTTTCTAATGTATGTAAATTTAAATATTTATTTAAGTTTGAATATTTAATATATTTATTTATTTCATTTATTTGTTTATTTATTTATACTTTTACATTGTTTGTATTCTTTTTTTTATACAGCATAATGTTCCCTCACTGGGGTGTCCCGTGCCGAGGGAAACATTTTACAAAAATGTGAAACATGCCTAAGATAATAATATTTAGCAATGTTATGAAACATATTTAACGAAATCAAAAAAAATAACAAAATATGAACACTAAAAAAAACGTAATTAAACCAATTACCCTAATTATAATAAACATAATAAACAAAATAAAAAACAAAAATATTCATAAAAAACATAACCAATTTATAAAGACTAATTAATAAAATTCATAAACTGCATACATTTTACATATTTGACTTGATCCACTCATCGATCCGTGCGCAACCCACCGCTACTATCCATTTCTTAATAGCAGTTTTATATTTTGAGAACTTACTTATTGTCCTTATGGATAATGGAAGTAGATTGTACACTTTAACCGAATAGTAGGTCAATCCTCTTTGACCGAAGGTTGTATTTATTTTTCTTTTTTTTTGCAGCATCAGGGTGGAATATCTAGTAGCTATTTTATTTGTATCGGAAGGTAGAGAATAATGTTTACGTGCGTATAGTAACAAAGCTTTTGCATAAAGTTGTTTTATAGAATTTACATTGAGATTTTCAAATATACCGAGGGAGCTAGTTCTGATTGGGACTCTTAGAATATTTTTTATTAAAGCTTTTTGTCCAATTATTATTTGGTTGATCAGTGTGTCATTTGCACATCCCCATCCAATTATCCCATATTCCAAAACTGATTGAGTTATTGCGACATATATTTTTACAAGTCCTTTTAGGCTAATTATATTTCTTATAGTCTTAAAAAAGTAAATTTGCTTTTTCAATTTATTTTTAATATGATTAGTAGATTTTAAGGAGTATAATATTGATTCTAACTCTTTGATGTTTGTGGGGTTGAATTTTAACGTGTTTGGTGATAAAGTTATATTTGAGTTGAACGTAGATGAACGTAGTTATGCACAAAGCAGCCAGCTATAAAAAATAAAACTGAGATAATAGCACCTCTGTGAAGAGAGTGAATAATCTACGCGGTAGTTGGAATATTTTTGACTTTGGAAAATAATAAACAATTAAAATATTAGTTTTTTTTATACTACAAACAAAAATCTTATTGTTTATTTTACCAATTTCTATGATTTTTAAAGTACCGTTAGATTTTTCTGGTGCTGTGGGTGTTTTCTGCAAATTGATCAATGCCGTTTTTGTGATCGGAACTATTTTTAGAATGTGATTATTAGATTTATTTGTGTGAAAACGGTCTGTCTGTTTTTAGTTAAAAATAGAATTAATCTTACTGCACCCGAACACCAATATCCTTTTTTTTTAAATTGTGGACTTGCTGTTTTCTGCATAGTTACGTTTAATTGCCGTTTTAATTAACCAGTAGTTTGAAGCTACAGACGTTAAAATATACCTTCGAATTTGAGCTTTTTTATACATATACTTTAAAAGGTCACATAAATTTTATGATCTAAATTAAAACATGATATTCATCGTGTAAATTAAAAAAAAAAATTGTTCATTAAACTGAATTATTTTTGTATTGTAAGTGTAACAATATCTAATTAATTTTCACTCAAACCAGAAAACGAATAATTTTATTTCACCTTCGACTATCAGCTGGGAACCTACTTCAAACGAATAGACGATTAAACAACATAATTTCGTTTAATACTCAAATATTCTTTTACAAGTTGGATGACTTCCTGAATACATGTTGGGAGATATTATTTTCAATAAAGATTTCCACAAGCATGCAACAAGTTGTGGAAGCAATTTCAGGCTTTCTAAGGTGAGACTAACTGTAACTAAAAAAACGTTTACTATAAATGTTTATAAATATTTATTGAGTTGCCAGAAAGACTCGGGGAAGCTAGAAGCGTCTCCATCTTTGTTATTAAAGCTTTATTACATTACGGTTTTTTAGTAATTATTTTTAAAAGTTTTTAATACCTACTAATATTTAATTTTGTTTATGTATATTTTTTTTTTCTATTTTTATTACATCTTATTGTATTATTATTATTTTCCTAAAAAAATAATTAGTCTTACATATAATTCAACCTTTATTATTATTCAAATTTATTTAATTGAGCTTCACACATATCTCATATAATTTATGAACGATGATGAAGTTCTATAATTTAGGATATATATTATGAAGAATGATACCAATGCTTATTTGCAAATTGTATGTATCCTTGTTGGACTACCAAATAAAATAAAATAAAACCAGCTAATTTTTATAATAAATTAGTGTCCATTTTAAAATTACATTAAGATTTTCAGATATAAATCAACGATTTCTCAAACTCATAAATAAAGTTTTCGATATCGTTTTCTTGAACGTCGTTCCGATAGCGGCGCGGCTTTGGTTTAAATAATATTTATACGATAGGATGAGCTTTTATTTGAATAAAACAAGTTCCCGGTACACAGGCAGGTAAGCATTAAAGAATAAGTTTCGCATTTGGCAGTTGGTACCCCGGATCGGTAAATCACAGGGTCGCCAAAACAACGTGACATTTCTCCATCGCCCCTTGTGGTCAACCCAACGTTTATTATGAAATATTGCAAATTACTGTGGACTGTGGACTGGGTACTGTAGACGTGTGGAACCAACAGCAACGCCAGCGGTAGAGCTTACAAGAACTTGAATTCCAAGCTATTTCTGTACTGAGAGCATTTCCAAGCCACCGATAAAGATAATTTTAATTGTAAGCACGTAAGAATGAACCAGCATTAATCACAGATACTGTACTGATTATTAAAAATATTTATATTTATTTGTTTGTTAATTCATTTAACATTTTGATTTTGATTTTTTTCATTAAAAATAATGTTTCTTCACTGGGATGTGTCCCGTGCTGAGGGGAATATTTAACATTGTTTTGAAACAATACATATTAAACATAACTAAAACATAAATATAAACTATTTTTTTACCCACTCGTAAATCCGTGCGCAATCCACGTCCATAATAGTAATTTAATAGTGAGAGTACTTACTTAATTTCGTTAAAAATTGTCTGTTGGACAAAAACTAACTAAAACGACGTTATGACAATGGAAGTAGGTTGTTCACTTTAATCGAGAAGTAAACCAATCTTCTTTGAGAAAAGGTTACGTTTATTTTAAATTATATACCTCATCATCATTCCCCTTTGCGCCATCCATTTTTGCCAATCCATAGAACACTTCATTTGAAAACCAAGTGTAGCGTATTTTGATCATCTGTTACATTAAATTAAGCTGATCAGTCCTTCGCTTCAGGTGGCAGTCCAGGAACAAAGAAATATTGCAGTTTAAACTATGTTTAAAAGGAATATTTTACATCCAGCCTGCCAGGAATCGAATTCAGGAACTTAAGAACGATAGACAAACGCACCACATACTTTACAATGAAGTGGACTTATCTCCACTCGATTTCATTGTTCAGGTTTTTCTACCCGAGAGCAATCATCGAGTCAATAACATTCGCCTAAAGCTCTGGTTCTATTTTACACACAGAACTATATTCTTCGTCCACCTACACTCAAAAACTAACTAACTAACTAACTAACCATCACGCCATTTCCCCAGAGGGGTAGGCAGAGAGGATAGAACGCCACACCACTCTGTCCTGGCACACTTCCTTTGCTTCCTTCACATTCATACATCTTCTCATGCACGCACGTCGATTATTCCGACTTTTCACATGACCACTTTCAAGAATTTGTTGTACTTGATCATGCCATGTCTTTCTCGGCCTTCCTCGACTTCTACAACCAGACACATTCGCATCATAAATCTTTTTAGCCGTTCTTTCATCATTCATTCGCTCCACATGACCGAACCATCGCAAAAGACCTTTCTTAATTTTGTCGGTACACTCAAAAATATGCTTTATACTAAAATAAATTAACGTAAACACAAAATTGTAGGGTTATACATAAATATTAAACCAACGTTGTCCAATTAGATTTTTTTTAAATATTATTTTTACTTTATTTTTTATTTTTTTAGTCCATCAATATTCATTTATTTTTTTTATTAATTAAATCTAAATGACATTTAAATATCGCCTACGTATTTCGAGTCATAATTGGGATTCTTTAAACACCGCTGTCATTGGGTATCTTGGCATGTCAATGTCGCGATGAAAAAATATTTGTTACATAAAAAAATGAGAGTATAGAAATGTACGCTTCTTAGTTCTACGACATACAATTTTTAGTGGAAAATCATTGATATAAAACTTATAATTTATAAAATTATTTATTTTCAAAGGGTGCGGTGTTTGACGATTGTCTCATAGCCCAGAAATTAATTTTCTTTTATAATGCCTGGTCCACTATGATTATCTCTATAGTTTAGTCATTGGTCCAATCGTAAGACCGCCCCAAGAAGTATTTTCACTCAGTGTCCAATTACCGAACAACGCCTTAGAATAATTGTGCATGCACTTATTTCCTTTCACTGTCACACTTCTGGTCGGGTAAGAATATTGATGCAATTATCGAATATGACTCGCAAATAATTTTATTCGTTTTAGATAATAAAGAAAATGTAATACAAAATAAATTACGCCTAATCAAAATCATACGTGTGCCTATTTCTAATACGATCTTGTTATGCGGTATGACCGATTACAACCAAACTAAGATAGAAGTATGGCAATAGAATAAGACATAAAAAAGTAAGAATTAGACTTTTTGGTTAACGTTTATTTATAGACCAACAAGCACCGCTTTAGCCTAAGACGTCGCATTATTGCGTCCATCACCATGGTTGGTGTTATTTGTGTACTAAGGATTTATACCGTGTCGCAGTCATTGCTGTCAATTTGAAATCTGTGGCGCTTCACAGTCTACACTTTTATGTCATTTCTTTATTACTGGGTACCAGCATGATTTTGACCTGTTTTAAAACTAACCGCTATAATTATCTTATATACATATATATATAACAAAACAAATATCAAATAAGCCAATTACAGGTTTTCACTAAAACCATCACAGTAAGTTAAAAAATATTCTCAAACATAAAATGAATAGTTATTAAATGTAAATTCAAAGGAAAAGAAAAAATACTACTAATTATTTCGAAAGCAAACGCCGTACGTCATTAAGATTATTTGCAAATAAATCTATGTCAAATGATTTATTTATTACATTAAGATTATTAAAAGTTCGCCATAAATATGAAATTTGCCTATAATTAAATGAAACAAGAGGTATGTAAAGAAAAGGGTTATTTCTTAAATCTTGATAGAAAAACATTTATAAGAAGTTTGCATAGTAGTTCAAGACAGTCAATTGAACCACAGGCAATTTTAAGTAAATAAATTATATCCGCTATTTCACGACGTTTTTGCAGAGGCAATAGGTGATGTTTTTTACACATATGAATATACTGGTCGGATTTAAACTCAAGTTTCAACCGGAAACACATGAACTTTACGATTTTTTTGAAATGTTTTCAATGCGTGATATCTGCACATTGTACATAGGATTCCATATTTGTGATGCATATTCTATGTTGCTTCGCACTAATGTACAGTAAAGGATTTTAAGTGAACGACGTAGAGCTGTAAAAAGCAGCTACTGCAAGACGCTACACATCCTAAGTAAGGTTTCACATCTAAAATCAACCCTGATGACTGACGCTGTAATGGGATCCGAAACTTTGGAAAATAGTACGAAAGACACACGACATAATAACTTAGAAAAACTAATTGTGTATGCTTTTGTGATTGAATTGATCGAAAATGTGATGAGCACCTTTTTAAAAATATGAATAATTACTTCTTTAAAGGAAGCAGATCGATCACTTACTGCCGCATTTGTTATCACGAACGTCACCTAGAAGAAATGTCGTTACATTACTAATGAAGAAAACGACCATTGATTTCTACGATTTCTAACCAATTTACACTCTTGATATAAAGCCTCTGCTATGTATAGACGCTACGTTAGCTAGTTTCTCAAGACAGACGCTTAAGAATGCCACTCTGGCTATACTTATTCACTGTATGCCATATGCACATACGTCTCACATAAAATTGGTTCTATCACGTACCTGCAATAACTTAGCTTACCCTGAAAATGCTTGATTTTCATGCTTTTAGAAGGGAATGAATCAAAATACCTTTGGTTGTTTCAATAGGAACTTTTTGGATGAATGTTTAGTATTGAATTTTGATAAAAACAAACGAATAGAAAAATGTTCTTCCAATATTTATAGGAGCATTCGAAACATATTTTCGAAAAGTAATTAATTCACAAAAACCCTTACTATAACAGTTTATTTGATCAAGAATTGTAAATTAAATCATGTTTACCTAGGTAAGTAATTACTATTTAAAAACGATTCAATGATTAATAGCATCGATAATTCAATGGTAATCGAGTAATAAAAATCTCAACCGTCCAATCGCTCTGAAGATGCAAGACGTTTTATAAAACGGATATCAATCAACATATTCTCAAAGATCATTATATGGCACAAATTACTCAAATATTGATTTTATTTATAAATATTTAAATGCTTTTTTTAAAACTAATTTGTTAAAAATAAAAAAAAACACACAATTTTACTTAAAGTTTATTCACCAATTACTATTTTTGCATTTTCAGAAATATTTACTGACTTTTTTATTACTATTTCAATTTAAATTATGTTTTAAGTTACTATATATATGTATGTTGTAGTTATTTTTTTGGATACTTTTCTACGAAATTAATCTAACAAGTAATAAAATTTATATTTAGATGGAAGTGGTTACAATTTTTACTTTCTAGTCATTTAAATAAGAATAATGATTTGTAAATTTTAATTAAATATTTACAGAAAACCAACATTCAATGATAATTCAATACATTATTCGAGATATCATTTATCTCAAAAATTATCAGTACTTCATTATTTTATGCATGGATCATTAACACTATCTTTGAGTCAAAAAAATGTTAACTATATTAACTTTTAGTGTTTTATTTATAAAGTTTCCTTTTTAATGTTTTATTCTTAAGATTTTTTATAAATTCGTTTTTTTTTAAATATATTATAATGGAATTTCAAAATATTCAATAAATTCACGCTGTTTGATTTTATCGATATCATGGTGTTATTTTCTATTTTGTGTTGGAAAATCATTCAACCTGGCACGTCTATGGAATAAATGTCATTATAATCGCCGGTATGCCTCCCATTATTCAATAAATAGCCATCAAAAGGTTTATCACGTTCACCCGTATGATATTACTGAAATGGTTATTTATGGGTTTTCCGACAAAGGCAGGGAGAAAGTGGACTTACAGTTATATTGCAGCTTCCCTACCACACGAATGCGATGACACAATGATAAACTTAGATCTGTTAGACCTTTTGTGCTTACAGCTCAATTCGATGGCCATGTGACTTATTCTCGGCGATACATTGAAGATAGGCGCTTGACAGTCTTATCTATCGTTTCAAGTCTATTGAATACCAAAATTTTACCAAAAGGAATAATCTATGTTGGGTGTTCCGATTTTGCTACGCAACAGGTGATTTTAGGAATAATTATTGCGTAAGACTGAATCAATTATTATTCTTAAAGTCGGTAATTATAAATAGGTTAAATATTGGTTTTATTCATTCAAAATCTTAGTATGTAATCATAATAACATATTTTTATGAAAAAAAAGTAGACTGCCTAAGATATAAAACACTGAAGTCTACTTTTTGCCATTTTGAAGATAAAAATGCAGAAATTATCGCAACAAGCTATTTTATACGTGAATAAAATAACAAAGTCCACCTTCGTTGCAAAAATTCTTTTTTAAGTTGAAATAAAAATCTGAAAGCCACTTTGTTTTAGTGCAAAAAACATCAGTAGTCCAAGGTACACTATTGTAATATATTCTTTTAGTATCCAAAAAATCATTATTTAACATTAAAAATTCTTTATAGGCTGAAATTATCTCATTTGGTTCAAAGGTCATGTTGTTTTGGAAATCGCACAATAAAAAAATCTTGTTTCCTTAACGTTTCGTTCATGTGACTCCTCTGGTTCAGCTTATCCTTATCCTTATGTACATATATTATATTCTGTATAAAATCATTATTTATTATTACACGGTAACACTTTAAGAAACTGAACTCTTTCGAGTATGCAGTAAATTAGGATTATTTAACGGTAATAACTTTTTTTTTAACTTTTCGAATTGGCAGGCTTATTGCCAAATGGCTATTTATTCTAACCAATCAATAAAATAAAATAGACACGAAGAAGAAACGATATGTTCTAAATGAATTAATCTCGACATCAGTATTCAATGGGAAAAGCAGAATAAAAAAAGAGGACAAGAGGAGAGCTTAATGAACAGAAAAGAGTTGTTTCTTTTCCCGTGATAAAGCTGCCATAGAAACATTTTTAATGGCCCGGAAGATCATTTCATAAATAAAAAAATTCTTGTGTTTTTTCATTCATTTTTCTAAAACATTTTTGTGATAGACAATTCGCATGTTTTTGCGCAATAAATATAGGAATGCGCTGACCATAAAGCATTTTCAATTTGTGCATCTAAAGTGGCATATCTGTGAGCTCCCTACCGAATTTAGTATTGATCTCTGCTTCTATGCAATGGGCGTACAAGTTTGTTGAAATAAGGCGTACCTAGTGGTGTCTCTCCATACAATATACAAGCCTGACACAGCATGCGCTGAATAACAATGCCGGGAGAAAGTTTGCGCGGAATTTGATCAAGTCGCTATGCCTTTATTGTAAATATTATTTTGTTGAATAACATTGCCGCTGTGGAACAAAACGAACCTCATTAATCTTGCTTCTTATATAAATATGTTCATTACACGTACACACACAAATCACAAGCTCTTCACATTTGAGAGGAGAGGAATGTTATTTGGAATTTTCATTCCATAAATAACTTTTTAACAATAGCTTATTTCATTTTTAATTTGAATTTCACGTTTTTGAAAGATACATGGTATTGTATGAGTTTTGTTCGTTTTTTTTCCAATTATCAACAGATTTTGGTAGTAATATAAGTAGAATTGATAGCAGAACAATAAAAAATGTAACGCAGAGGTCTTTCATCGAAATAAGTATATTTTAGATAATTGGCAATTTGGGTGGTAAAATGTGATTTAAATAATTGTGAATAAATGAATACGAAAGAGATTTTTTAATGTTTCGTAAAATATTGTAACAATGAAATCACACACACAAAATCAGATATTAATCCAAAGAGTAAAAAAAGATAAACAATTTATAAACATGATATTTTCAATTGTTTTATTTCTCGTTTAACGACATATCTACAATAAATATTGAATTGCACATCCAATAAAATAGTCATAACTCAAAAAATTAGAATTTCCAGAAGATCCTGAAACTAAAATAACATGGTGTCGTAAAACAATATTTTAAGATTGGGTATTTTTTTTTCGCGCTTTAAAGCAATGCCTGTTTTTGTTCAGATTTATCTTTGAAAACGCTGTTCCAATTTTTAAAGAAAATATTGATTGTTATTTATAAAATAGTTAAAATATGACACTGTTTGAGAATGGACGCGTTAAAACAAATGTTAGTGTGTGTCATGAATTCATTAAAAACTCACATATGATAATTTAAAAAAACAGTTTATTCGGTATACTTTACTCTAAATACGATTGATAGTTGCTGAATGTGCATCTTGAGTGGTGTATGCTATGTATATATGCCGCATGTAATGTATATGTTTGTGTATGTTTTATATGTGCGTTCATGTGTGTGCGTGGATGGCTCGGAGTGTACATTCGGTATTTTTATTTATTTTAATTTATTACCTCCATGGAAAACGCAAATGTCAACAATTATTCTTTTCTCACTTAAAATTCTTATTTATTTTTTTGTCACATTTAATGTTTATATCTTTTTAATTTATGAAAACTTAATTGGTCTTTTTATGTTAAAAAATTGTTGTTTTTAATACTTATTTTTTATGACTGTATGTTTTTTGAATAAAATAAAATAAAATAAAAAATAAAATAAAAAATAAAATAAATAAAATTGTAGAATATGAACGCATATGAGTAATTAAACTGATTCGGATTCACACAGTTTGTTTAAAAACCAGTTCCCATTCGATGATCGCACCGTAACTAATACATTTACTTTTTTAAAGATAAACTATAAGTTCGAGCGACACCGCCTACCTCGCGTACATAAACATAAAAATATAATTAGTAGTAACATAAAAACATAATTTCAGTAGACGAAAAGCTTCATTTGACTTAACTTCTTATTATTGCATTGATTTAAACAAAGTTGTTATGTTCTAACGTAATGCAACACGTTTAAATGTTGACACACGGCCACAATTTCAGTAAAACTGAACAATTATTGCGACAACACAAATGAAATGACCAGTTTAGAATTCAAAACAGCTAATTTATTGAGTCCACTGATTAAAAACAATCGCGGAATATCGTTTGTCGCGCGAACCAACGCGCAACGGCTCGTTGCCAGTTCATATAAATCATTACGCATTGTTTGCAAACTTGTCAGACTCTAATGCGAGATTATTTCCTTCGGGTAGCGAATGAACAATGAAATGCAACTCCGTAAAAAGAGAGGGTCACAATCGAGGTGGGTTTACCTGGGACACCTATGTCCGACGCTGTTTAGTAAAGCGTGGAGTAAAAAATGGACACATTTGAAAATTCATAACAAAATATTTACATATTACAACAGAGATGAAGAACGTTTGAGATGTACATATGTAGGTGAAATAATTCAATTAGATGAATCTCACCCGCATAAATAAAGTTTTCAGCTCTTTAACTTCGCAAACATCAACACATGAAAGAATTGAAGGAATATAAATGTTCAAATATAGGCAGAATGGTGAATGTTACACAGTGTGTAAAGTGGCCACTTAAACCAGCCATTGACAGGTCATAAGCCTTGTAGATGCCTAGACTTTTATATTACCTTATCTTAAATGTTCTTCATCTCTGTTCTAATATGTTTATATAGCTCCCCAGGGAGTTGAATCCAGTCCTTGTCTACAAAAATTTAGACAAACTCAAAATATTGTTGAGAAAATATTTAAATATCATGATATTACTCTTAATTACGGTATTCTCTGTGGCGGAGTCGTTAAAACTACGGGATAGCGAGTTCAATTCCTGGTGCAAAGCACAAAAATTAAAAGGAATTTTGGTCAACCTCGAGACTAACGTAATGTGTTTTAAATATCAGTTGATTTACACGATGATTCACGGCCAGACCGAGAAACTTAAACATTCCTCTTGGTAAACTTTTTTTTAAATCCTGCTATTTTTTTTAATTTTTTTTTTGTTCACAGAGTGCAAATGGAGTAAATCTATTATTTCTCGGACTAGCATCTCTTCCACAAACCCCTACCACTATCCTTAAGAAATAAATAAAAAAGTACTTGACGTGGATAGGGGAAACAGCTGGGTAGGGGAAGGGTAGAGGTTTGAGATAGGGACGCTAGTCCTAGTAATAAATTTTCAGATTTTAAAAAAATAAAAAAAACATTCAAATAGAATAAACAGTTGTTGAAAAAAAAATTATTAAAAAAAAGTTTAGTACCAGGAATATTCCTCTGAAGTTTCGTGGTTTGGCCCTGAAACGTCGTGTATAGAATGTAAGTATTATTATTATTATTTTTTAGTCCACTGTTAGACATACTGTTTAAAATTTTAAAAAGGATACTTATCCATATACAAAAATCACAAAATGATCCAACATAAAAAGCCTTACCAATACTCTACAGACAGACTTTTTAGAGAATTTCCAGTACTAGACATAAGACAAATATACATAAAGACAATTTTAAGACATTTCCATCAAAATCCTGACAGACATAATGACGGACAACAAATTTACGACACTAGGCAAAGACAAAAGACAATACTTCTGCTCCCAAAGAAAAAAACAAATTACGGACAAAGGCATTATACGTTTCTGGCCCCTAAGCTATACAACTTTTTAAGCAAGGACATATTGGCGAACAAAATGAAAAACAATATTTTCAAAGCTAGAGTACATAAATGGATTGCTAAAAAGACTAGACAGGAAGCTGAGGAATATGTTTCATATATAAGAATGTAATTGTAGTTTCTTGAAAATCCTTTTTCGTTTTATTGATGTAGATATGTTTTAATTTTTATTTTTTTTATTTCTTTTAAATTTTTACACAATTGATGTGAAATTATGTACAATTATGTATAAATAAAAAATACACTGACACTCCGGAACGTGCCTGTGGGCCAGTGGAGTGGCTATATCCATAAAAAATATATATATATATTGAATGTACCTACCTATTGTATAGACATTTTTGTTAACTATGTATTTGTATTGTATTTTATATTGGATTAAATAAATAAATAAATAAAAATAAAAAATAAAATAAATAAATTTATTAGAGATATTTATAAGAAATTATAGCGGTGAAAACATAATAAATTAAACGTTTTCAAGCTTGTTATTCTATGTGTTTTTCAGGACTCGGTTGTGATCGAAGATCACAGATTAGAGATCCACGGTTTAAATCCAACGCTACCACAACTTTTTTTTTTTTTTTTTAAAAAAAGAAATATTTGCGTTCTTATGATTTACCCAAATATTTAATTTTGAGGGCCATTCTCAACGAGTTGTAATTAACTCACTATTAGAAAATGGAATCAAGTTGGGGTAGAGTGGGATTCGAACAACGGACCTTTGGTCTGTGAGTCCGAGACACTAGCCACGGGACCACAACCCGACTTGGTTCCCATTTTCCAATAGCGAGCTATTTACAGCTCGTTGAATATGTACCCTAAAATTGAAATATTAAGATAAATCATAAGAACACGAACATTTATTACACGAACTATTATTATTAATTTCGAGTAAATGATTACATTTCTTCTGATGTGCAAATTCGATAAAAACTGGTAAAAACTGTAAAACGGCTATTAAAAATTGCAGTCATATTCGACTTTAGATAAAAAAAATGGGCATAAAAAATAATTGACTCGCTTTTCAGGAGCGCATAAATATTCATTATGCAAAAATTATTTCGGAACATTTCGTAAGCCCCGGGTGGTAATGACTAAAGCCGGGCCTGAGATATTTTTATCCCTTTATCGAAACATTCTATGAGTTTCTTATTCTGTCTGTATTTAAATTGTATTTAATTATAATAATTTATCTTTAACAAGTTGAAGTATTTGTTATTCAAGGGAAGCATGTTTTCGAAAGGAAGATGAGTAGGAAAAGATGTTAAAAGGAGAGTGAATTCGGGCAACAAAATTACCGACACACTAAGCACAGTAATCGCTAATAAAAATATGTCAATCAAAGCTAGCCTGGCAGTACACAACGGAGTTTTAATCCCAACACTTATGTATTTTATTTATTTTTTATTTTATTTAATCAAACAATTTTTTTTTTTGTACTCCCAGAAGTTACAAAAAAACTTGTTTTGGGACAGAATAATATTTACATAAAGGTATGGTAATAATAATAATATAGGAACAAGAAATAATATGTACATAAAACTGAAACAAGATAGCAAGTTAAATATATAATACGAAGAAATTAAAACAAATCATAATAAATATTAAAATTAAACATTTACATACAGCCAGAAAGAAATATCTGAGGAAAAGAAGAAAGTATGGAAGTGAAACATGGAACTGGCAGAGAAAGGAGGAAAGCGGATTGATCGCGGTCGTAATGCGTGTATTATATCATTAGAATATTTGATTGAACATAAGTTAATTATTTACAAAAATTCTGTTCATTCAAAGTAATTAATAAATACATAAAACAAATTGAGGAAAATGGTTGTCAACGACCAGACATTCATATTTCCTTATCCAAAATACATATTCAACGGAGTTGAAACTTCAGGCCACTCAGAAGTCCACGAAATTATCAAGAGACAAAAACTCGGCTGTGTTTTAAAATATCATATCATGAATTGAGAAAATTTCTTCTAAATCTAATAAAATAATATTTACGTTATTATATTCCCACGTCCCCGTATTATAACTATTTAAAGGTCAAGATGTCGCATATTCGCGTGGTATTAAACCTCGCGTGGAATGTATTTCCTTCAACGGGGGTGAATGATAATTATTTGGCCAGTTCACTATCTGAGACGAGAAGTGGAGGAAGTATGAGAAAGGAAGTGTCGAAATGGTTGGTATGGGAAGGCTGGCGGGGTAGGGGGTGGTCAGGTGGAGAGGGGGACTCGGCGAGAAACGAGCGCTAATAACGAGACAAGAATGCAAATGATACGAAACGAAGGAATGCTCCCAGTTGGTCCTGCCAATTCCTGTGTAAACACGGGGTTGGGTCCAAACACAAATTTACGCATAAATCAAGGGTTGGTGGACCCACGCTTTACGTCTGCTGAAGCGCCAACCAATGAGGAACGTCCTGTATTTTTTGTTGGTATTATCAGTGCCATGATTTTTTGAAGTTTTGTCATTTTGAAATTACTCCGCTCGTGACGTCGCAAGTCTTCATCGGCGTCCGTGAGTTCTGCTGATTGTAAAGTTGGCTTTCCGAAAAACGGAAATATATCACAACACTGTATCATTGATTGATTTGGAAGAACTTGTGACATCGTTCAAAGTATTGCAATTTTATTGAAAAAAAATTTTTTATTTTTTTTATGCATTTTTGAGAAACTTAACCAAGCAATTTAATGCTCTAATTTTTATTTTTTTGAAATATTTTTTTACATACAATTTCCCGTCGCACTTCATTGAACTTCGGCGATTATAAAACAGAAATACTATATTATTTACACCTAAGATTTTTACTTATTTATTTATTATTAATTTATTTATTATATATATATATATACGGCCTAAGCCAATTACAACAGTAACATGAAGAAACATAAATGTAAGAAACTGAACAAAATGAACATAAAACTATTTGGCAAAGACAAACAAGGGCAAAACAATTATAGTATACAATATATTAAAAAAAACGAAAGATCAAAAACTTTGAGCTAAACCATGCCAATCCAACTTCATCCCACACTGTTTAGTCACGAAGAGATCTACGAAAAGCCGGAAGATCTATCCCAAAAAAATCCAAGTCGAAAGTATATGGAGACTTACGAAATAAAATAACAAAATGAAACAATTAAAATAAATAAACGAATTTCTTCGTCTCAGTTAAGTTGTCTATCAATGATATTTACTTATTTACTTAACTTTTTTTTATTTATTACAAATTCACAAAACTGCTTAAATATTTGTTTATTAATTATTATATCATCAATTTTAAAAATATGTATATCAATGTTTAAAAAGCATAAAATCCATTTATAATTATCGAATTTAAAACGAGGACATACAAAACGGCTCGCAGTTTGCGTCTCGTCATCATCACGTCACACAACATGCCCGCCGAGTTATCCTATGGCGCGGTAGCGTAGTACATGCCGTTTGTTCCACGGGGCGAAACGTCTCGTTTTTGAGTAATTCAAAATAGGCGTATTTTAAACATTTATAGAAAATTTATCCGACGTCACACGGAAAAAATAAAAGCGTTCCAATCTTATTTTTTTCTTTTAAAAAAATATTCATTGTAATAAATGCGAAAAGGGGTCAAAGGCAAATTTCGGAACTAAATGTTTTCTGTGATTTTATTGCGCGAGTTTTAGATCTGCGAGTCTTTTATGTAAATAATACAACAAATTAATGTTTATAATTTAAGTTATTTTATTAGATGAACTTCTTCACCCTCAAATACTTTTCAAGTAATTTAGTTATGGCATGAATTAAAGCGATTTCTTAGAGTAGTAATATTATGCACTGTGCACTGAGGAGCGTCCAAGCCGCGTAGAGTGGTTGAACCTTCATCGCATCACTTTTTCGCCATCTGCATTTCCCCTTAGGGCATTATATGTCTAGTAGTTATATTATGGAGGTGTGTTCTGTTAGTGTTAAGGTGTCTGCAGACCGTGAGTGGGGAGATGATGGTGTGAATCTTTTTATTGCGTACGTCAAGGTGATTTTTTTCAAATTTCTCACGTGCAAGAACATGATCGTTAATTAATTCATTTTACTGACAGACATTTCTACCGAGAACCTTTTTGAGAACAGAATATGGATTTCAGACATTTGCTGGTTTGAAGGACTACTTTCCACTCTGCCCGTGTTATTTCTTTCATTCTTCCATCTGTTTTTTATTTTATCTTACAAATACAATGAAAGATTTTTGTAATGGGATTTTGCAAATACATTAACGTAGATTTTTTACCGTTTGAGCATGTAATTGCAATGATGAAGTTCAGCCCTACAGGGGATTGAATATAAAAAAAGTATCCATACGCGCGGTAAAAATTTGACCATTGAATTGTGTGGGGAAATTTCCCTAGCGTCAAGTTATTTCAAGTCTAGGCATCTACAGGGCTTATGACCTGCCAATGGCTGGTTTAAGTGGCCATTTTACACACTGTGTAACATTCACCATTCTGCCCATATTGGAACATCTATATTCCTTCAATTCTTTCATCTGTTGATGTTTGTGAAGTTAAAGAGCTGAAACCTTTATTTATGCGGATGAGATTCATCTAATTGAATTATTTCACCTACATACTAGGCAACACCTGAAAATGTTATTTTTTCAATTTCTATACTTCTTCATGGACCAGGTAATTTATCAACAATATTTTGAGTTTGTCCAAATTTTTGACCGGTCATAAGCCCTGTAGATGCCTAGACTTCTATATTACCTTCTCTTAAATGTTCTTCATCTCTGTTGTAATATGTTAAGAATAATAATGTTTGTGAAAGCAAATTATTCTACCAAATCCCAAAAGGAAAACTCCCACACTATCAGAAGTCAAACTAGAGGATGGGTCATGAAATCTACCACAAACTCTGAATTCGGGCAAAAAATATTCAGTTTTCTGGGCCTCAAAATATTTCATATGTTACCCAAACATTGCAAAACTATGAGCCGGATTCAATTAAATAATTTGTAAACAATTGGTTACTGGGTTTTTGTAGAGAAAAAAAATTTACTCAAAAACATTCTTAAATAATAAATGGTATAAACTAATACAGTATAACTGTATAATAAAATAACTAGTAAGTAGTAATGTTATTGTTTATTTAGCATAAAAATGTCTGCCTTAAAAAAGGTTGTACCTAGTTAGGCAGACTAGACATGATCCAGAGAAATCTATTACCTAAGTGTGTATGTAGTAGGTAAAGAAATTGTTATTTTTGTTAATAAATCATGATTATTATCATTAATAGAGTTTCGATTTTTGGTACGTCAACTGACGAATCATCAAAACTCATCGAGAAGAAGAGGAAGAAAATCTGAGACGTCACACGCGAAGTAATAAAAAAAAACAAAACTTTTAAAATCATTGCGCCGATCATCGCTTAAAAAAATTGTCTCAGTTTAATAATCTATTAACAAATAAAATAAGTTTGAAAAACCACGAAACTTCCACATTACGTAGAACCATCCTTATTTCCCTATTCGCATTTAGGAGGCATAGAACACCGCACTCTTAAGCTAGGGTTTCCTAGGACAGCGGCGCCTGTATTTTAACGGCCGTAGTGAACGGTGATGCGGTGGACAGCCGTCGTAACGGTGACTAGAGAGTGGTTTCCTAGGAAAACGATGTTGATAACATCGTTAAAAAATAAAAACACTCTCTAGTCACTGTTACGACGGCTGTTCACCGTATCACCGTTCACTACGGCCGCTAAGATACGGGCACCGCTGTCCTAGGAAACCCTAGCTTTACTGCAACATATCGGGATCATTTTTGTTGCTTCAAAGACAAAGTGATTAAATAAGGCTGCTAGGAATCGACTCTAGTACCTTAAACATGGTAGGCAAACGCGCCAACTACTACACTACGAGCGTACTTATCTTGATGCGATTTTTGTTTTCAGAATATTTACCTTTCAGAAAACACTCGTCTAGGGTTCTGGTTCTTTTTTGCATTAAATACGATACAATTAAGACATATTATAGAATACGTGGAATAACCACACTTTCCGTGAATAGTGGATAATTTTACATAATATATAAAAATATAAAGTTATTTAAAAAATGAAAGCAGAAATAAGTGTAAGATTATTTAATCTTTGATAAAGTTGTCATTTACACACTTGTCGCTTCTAAAGAAACCGCGCATTTTATCAATCAGTGAAACGCCATAAAAATTAGTGAATTTCTCTATATCCTCAATAAATACAGTTCGGAGCTAAATTGAGTTATTTGTGAATGATTTTTATCGTTCATTTTGGATCAAATCGTATTCAAAGAATCGCTGAATATTCTTTGCAAATACAGTCGAACGGATCGCCATTTTAAAGAAATGTATTTTCCGGTTAATCAAACCCGTTTCGGAACCAAATAATACATTACTAATTAATAAAGCAATTAACAAATTCTTGAGATTATCTATGCATACTATATGCTTATGAAAAGCAAGCAAATACGTTAAGAAGCAGGTTGGTATTAAAAATTCAAGATACCGTATCTTTATTTATTATCTTCTTTATAGTGCAAAAGACAGCATAAATTTCTAGATTTTAATTTACTGTTTCCTTTTTGCATCCTAGTACCGCGGTTTAATTTACGAATTCACATGATCGACATTCTGAAGTAAGATATTATTTTATTAAAGAACATATTTTTAGTGGAAATATACGCTACTAGCTTTTACCCGTTTTATCAGCGAGAAATTAATGTTGTTGTTCAACA
This sequence comes from Micrasema longulum, assembly GCF_059751315.1. NCBI lineage: Eukaryota > Metazoa > Arthropoda > Insecta > Trichoptera > Brachycentridae > Micrasema > Micrasema longulum. The sequence goes on along the minus strand of NW_028278052.1, from coordinate 88,061 downwards.
GTTAGGTTTTTACCGATGGAACAATATATTTTTTTGGTATGGAAAGTAGCTTGAATCGATTGTCAGTCTCCCAACTATTACTATGAGAAAAATATCACGATCCGTTAGTCTATGGCGACGTAACATCGTTATTCTGTTCACAAATTCCAAATCCTAATACAAAATTAAAACGAAAACCAAAACAAATTAACCATAGATGCAAGTCAATTATAGACATTGAAAAAATCATTTCGAATTTGTTATTTTCGATATCCCACCTTACCACCTATTGATTTCCAATTAATGTTGTATATTATTGATTTATATTTTTTTCATTGTACTTTTTTTCTTTCGGGGTGAAAAATGTAATGAATGTATTTATTTTGATAGTTGTACAAATAAAATTTGAATACCTCGTTATGCTTAACTTATAAACAATATATATACAAAAATAATTTCAAAAACAAAACATTGTTAAAAATACGTATAAATTATTTTTCTTCTCACCTCTCCGGCTATCCGAACGCACAAAAATGACAATCGGTCTCTACGTAGAGACGTGACTAAAACACAAACAAACTAAGGTTCTTTCGCATTTTTAATATTCGTATAGATATATACCGTTGATAATTCCAGTAAAATTATTAAAAACAATTTAATTCGTGTAATTTAGTAAAATTCTAATCGGCAATTCGCAATTTCTTACTGTAGCATGAGCAGCTTTTCTCGTCGGGCAACGAGAACTTTTTCCTTGAAAGTGGACACCGCCTAGAAGACTTAAGTCCTCAGGTGAGGTGTGCAGAATGTGGTGGGCAAGCAGTGGCATTGTTTTTTTTTTAATTTGGCATTTCTAAATTCTATTTTCGTTTAAATAAAAATATATATCTTTCAATTCACACTACTTCTAATACGAGAATCTCTTTATCTAACGCGCTCCAACTTATTTTATCTACATTATTTGTCAAAACTTTATTTACGAGTATTATTATTTCAATATCAATTCCTTCACATGTTTAAAAATATATTTATAATTTTATTTGAAATTTCAGAAAAATCAAAACGTATTTTATTAAAAAAACTCTAGAGGACTTTAAAGGGAATATAAGTTATTTGACTAAAAACATTTTTAGTTTTCCTATAAAAACAATTATTCCCAAAGTTTATGGAAGAAATTTGCAATCAGAAGACAAAAGGGGAGCATCTGTATTTTTTCTGTTTTTTTAGTTTTCCAAAGTTTTAATTAATATTTCAGTAAATACATATAGAAAAAAAATAGCATCATTTAGAATAGTAATTTTTTATTGAAAATCAAATTTTAAATATTTTAGTTTGTGGATTGAAATTGAGTCGTACTTCAGCTTTCCTGAACATTAATAAAAAATACAGATGGTCCCTTCTGCCTTCTGATCGTGACATCATTAAATAAATAAAAACTATGCAGTTTACATTATTTAATAAGTTGTTTATTTATAACATATATAAGTCCTACTGAACTGCATATTTGCAGTTCGTAAGTAGGAAGCGTAAATATTTTAATTTTACATAATTTTTTAAATATTTCTCACATGCTAATGTTAATTTTATTTTATAAATTATTCTGGTGAAGTATTGAATACATAAATAAATACGAACGAAAATTAATGCTTCTATTTTATTCAAAGTATTTCTTTTTATAAAAATCGACGTTTTATTAGCCAGGTCCTCAGCACGTGTCTCGCTCCTTTACATTTAAAATTAAATGTAACTTTTAATTGATATTGAAAGCATTATAAATAAATTAAATAAAATAAATTTTAGGAGAAATAATACATCTGAATGAACATATTTATTACGTAGGTGCTTTTTGTGTTAAATAAAAATAATTCGATTCGAAGAGCATCGGAAATGTGATTTTGAATGGAACGGTAGGCAGGTTTAAAATGCGTAAACATTCAAGAAACATACTCCCGAGAGATGTATCGCGCTTATCCTCCCACTCGAAGGGGATTATTGTGTGTATTACGACACAAGAGTTTTGCAAATGATCCCGTGAGATGTTATTGTGCAACCTTTATTCGCATATACTTAATACTTATAATATTATAACAATGCGCGCTAATTGAAGACACTGCAAAAACCAGGCGCCATTTGCATAACAATCCCCGTGACAACTTAGCCGAGAAAATAATGCATCTTTGGTCTGCAACTTGATATAATGCCTGAGCCAGGTTAAGTCAAATTATGCACCAAAAAGACAAGCGTGGAATTCATTTTCATAAACACAAATTTAATATTTATTTGCTTTTCTTCCTAAAACATCATAACAGGTAAAAATATAATTATTAATTTTTACCTCCATCTTCATATTTATGTTAAAATGCTCTAGTATTTTAAAGTTTCAATATAATATTTTCTACAGGACTCATATTGACCATATCGAGTCTGTCCAACACCGTTTTTCAAGAAAAGTGGCATGGTTGCTCTGATTACAAAGGGGTTATTATTCCTATTTTGAAAAAGAGCAATCTCTTAATCTGTCTTCATTGGAGAGACGTAGAACTGAGATGGACCTTATATGCATTTTCAAAATACTTAATGCTTTAAGTGATGTCCTATCTCTGTTGCAATCTCTGTTGCAATTTTTTTTATGTTCCCAACCGTGTCACTAGAAGTCAAAATCTGCTATTTATAAAATCTTCTAAGAGCAACTTTAGTTTTTATGCCCCAATGTCCAGAATGTGTAGATTAGTCAATTCATCACACGACTTGGAATTTTTTGGTATAGATCTTCCGGCTTTTCGTAGATCTCTTCGCGGCTAAACAGTGTGGGATGAAGTTGGATTGGCATGGTTTAGCTCAAAGTTTTTGGTCTTTCGTTTTTTTAAATATATTGTATACTATTATTGTTTTGCCCTTGTTTGTCTTTGCCAAATAGTTTTAGGTTATTTTTGTTCAGTTTCTTGCATTTATGTTTCTTCATGTAACTGTTGTAATTGGCTTAGGCCGTATATATAATAAATAAATATGTAATAAATTTACAAAATCTGGAACTGCGTTTTTAGTTATTCGCGTACAATAATAATGTTTCCTTTTCTAATGATATTTCTTGATGGAACTGCATTTAAATTATAAAAATATTTTCAACATTTCTCTATTGTACGTACACGAGTTTAGCTGAGTCGTTTAATGACATAGAACAGTCATGATGAGGATTGAAAGTGCATTTTTGGAAAGTAAAGTTAAAGACATAATTACTTAATAAAGTAATATAATAGTTAGTTATGTATTATTATTTATATTTGGCACACTAATATTACCGTATACATTGTTGTGTTTTGCTTAATGTATATTAATAAATATGTTATATTTCATATTCCTCAATTATTTTGATTGTAAATCAAGCTGCGGTCGTGAGCTACACTTCTTTCATGGCGCTGGCTGGCGCTGTAAGCCGCAATATCTATGTAGAGTGTACATATGTAAACTCGAGAGAAGCGTCGATGTAGGACCTCAGCCAATCAATTCGCAACAATGAATAATATTTCCATTTTATGAGACAATTTAAGTTATTGTTACGATTTGTTTGAATAGAGCTTGGCAAAGTACTAACAATTTATTACTTTACTCACAACGAAAAATACTCTTAGACTGTTTATAAATTCATGTTACCTACTCATCTTCGTATATTATAGTACAATATAATACTATGACAATACATGAATAAATAAATATAGTTTCTGTATATTGAAATATTTAGAACCCATAGTTTACAGATAGAAATACTATATATACTCGTACTTGGATATATGGTTAAAGTTATTTTTAAGGCGAGAATAGTAAAATAATGATTACCTTAGCACTTGAAGTCCTTATGGCGCCAGAGACAGCTATGGCGTACACCTCCACATTGTAGAAAGGTGCAGCTTCTCTATCTAGTGGAGCTGCTGTGGATAAGATGCCCAGACGAGGGTCGACATCAAATAGACGATCGACTTGCTTTCTTCCATCAGTAACGTTTGTCACGTAAAACTCTACTTCTGCACCTTCGAGACGAGCACGTACTGTTAGAATACTAGTACCAGCTGCCTCATTTTCGTACACGCTTCCTTCCATGGATAGACTCTCAAATGCAGGACCTGAGCCGGAAGGTCCAGTAGAGATAACAGTTATATAGTCATCTGTGCTACGCCTTTCGCTTTGAACTGCCTCGTCTGTCGCCTTAACCGCCAGACGGTATCGAGGCTCAGCTCTTCCACCAGATCTACGTAAAGATAAAGCGCCTGAACTACGGTGTAAACGGAAAAGTTCTGTATTACCGGAGACCAGCTCGTAGGTGACTAAGCCGTTGGTACTAGAATCCAGATCTCTGGCGAAAACGTTCATTATTACAGTTCCATCTCTAGCCTTTACATCCTGGGTCGGTAACACAGCTGCATTCATAGACACAAAAATAGGAGCATTATCGTTTATATCCTCCACAATGACAGTGACAAGTTTTTCAGCAGACAAGCGACCGGATTCCGGCTGAGCGCGATCGGAAGCAACAACCGTTAATCGAAATGTGTCAATGGTTTCTCTGTCTATTGGCAGTAATGTATGGATGACGCCAGTAGCTGCATTTATACCAAAATGACGATTCGAGTCATCGGGATCTTGATGTGCTATCGCGTAAGTTACTTTTCCATTTATGCCAGAGTCTGGATCTTCAGCAGTAACAGTAACGATCGGCGTGTGAACCGGTATCCCTTCACGGATTTGTCGAACGATTGCCGTATTAGGAAAACTTGGAGGGTTGTCATTAGCATCGATTACAGCGACTGAAAATAGTATTGTTGTTGACAAACGTGGGTTTCCACCATCCGATGCCGTAATATTTAATACGTATGAAGTTAAATCTTCGTAATCTAAAGGTTTATGTAAAAACAATACTCCAGTTAGGGAATCTACGCTAAAAGAATCTTTTCTATTTCCAGATGAAATGGAAAAAGTAATTTCACTGTTTATTCCTAAATCAGCATCAGTTGCTTTGAATTGCATCAACTCTGTTGTCACTGGAGTGGTTTCTTTTACTGAAATCCGGGATTCTGTTTGCGTGAATTCTGGAGCATTATCATTTTCATCTAAAACTTCCACAGTTACTACCGTCGAAGAACTAAGACGTTGCTGCAGTCCAGCATCATGAGCAACAACTGTTAATTCGTATTTTAGAACAGATTCACGATCAAGTTGCTTAGCCAATGAAAGTTGACCGGTTGCTTCATCGATTGTAAATTTTCCTTCACTGTTTCCTTCATTGAGAGAATAAAATACATCTCCGTTTAAACCTTCATCAGCGTCAACTGTATAAACTCTAACTACTTGAGTTCCAATTGGAGAACCCTCAGATATTTGCACTTTATAAGGTGTTCGAAGGAATTTCGGGGGATTATCATTCACATCAGTAATAAAGATGTTTACTTTTACTTTGTCTTTGAGTTTAGTCATTCCATTATCAGTTACGGTTGCCTCTAAAGAGATAACATTTTGGCCCGTCAATGTCATAAGAGCCTCACGATCAAATACATGTAAAGTTTTTATAAATCCATTTCTTGGGTCAATGGCGAAATCAGTTTGTGCACTTGACAAGGAAAATATTAGTTCAGCGTTTCTTCCAATGTCACGGTCGGTAGCCAGTAGCTTTCCAACAAAAGAATCTGGTGGCTCATTTTCTCGAATACTAAAAGTAAATGTTGAGTTTGTAAATTCGGGGCTGTTATCATTTTCGTCAATGACATGAATGACTACTGGTACTTGTGAACTTCTAGGTGGATTTCCTTCGTCACTTGCAGTAACGGTGAGAGAATAATAATCCTTATCTTCTCTATCAAGTGGACTTTTAACGTAAAGATAACCGTCAGGAAAAATTCCAAATTTTCCTTCAGTGTTTCCTTCAGAAATATAATAAGTTACCCTTCCATTAAGTCTTAAGTCTGTATCCGAAGCAGAAAGGGCAAAAAATCTTTCATTGACGGGAGTCGATTCAAGTAAGGATGTTTCATAAGACGTGTGATCAAATACAGGAGTATGATCATTTACGTCTTCTACCATAACCACAATAGAATGTTTTGAAGAGAGTGGTGGACTTCCTCCATCACTTGCAGTCACTTCAATGGATAATGATGTACCCGGTTCCGATCGTATTGGTCTATTTAAATAAATAACTCCCGTAGCTTCTGATATTCTAAATTGTTCATCCAAATTATACGTTAGTGAATAAGTGACTGTACTATTTATACCTGAATCTCTATCTCTTGCTCTGGCAAAATATATTTCTTGCCCTACGGCAGTATTCTCTTGAATTCGAACCTCATCTTTATCTTTTGGAAAAACGGGATGATTATCATTTACATCCATTACCGATATATTGACAATGGTTTTGCCATACGCAAGTCCTGATCGAGCCACGACTGTCAAACTATACATCATCTTGTCTTCACGATCAATATTGCTTGAAGTGGTAATACGGCCGGTATGCTCATCAATTTTGAAAACATGCTTTATATCCCCATATACTATTGTATAAGTTACGGTATCGCTGAAACTTTTCACACGAACCTTTCCGACTTCCCTTCCAATATGAGCATTGTTTTTCCCGCTGTCTTCTATAATTTGAAAATCATAACCGCCGTAAGAATCAAAAACTAGCTCTTCCATATACGATTCTTTTATAATATCAACTATAGCGTCTTCTACGGCTCTTCTTTCACCTCGATCTTTGGAGGAAATCGTAAGCTTATAAAGAGGTTTTTGTACATTTCTTAAATTTCCTTGAAGTGTTATAACGCCACTCCATTTGTCAACAGAAAATAAACCTTCTCCTCCACTTTCTAGGTTATAAATAATAATTGCATTATCACCATCATCCATGTCAGTTGCTGATATTTTCAATAAAGAAGTACCTTTGGGCATATCATCAGCCACGGTTAGAAAATATCTCTGAGGGTAAAATTCTGGGCTGTTATCATTTATGTCTTGAACACTAAGAAAAACGGTTGCTGTTGATGACTGGGGAGGAAAACCTTGGTCCTTCGCTGTAACATGAATCTCATATTCAGATATTTTTTCTCGATCAAGTTGAAGTTTAGTTGTAAGTTGTCCAGTAAGATAGTCTAAAGCAAAAGTATCTGGATATTTTTGCTGCACATCTGATTGTAAAGTGTAAGTAACTGAACCATTAGTACCTTGATCGTGATCCGCTGCAGTTAACATTGCAACAAGAGTGTGAGGAGGTGTATTTTCAGATAAACTTACATTAATGTATGACTGTGAAAATTGAGGAGCTTCGTCATTCTCATCCAAAATAGTAACTTTAAGTTGAGTATAGGCCCATTTAGGATTAGGACCACCATCACGAGCCGAAACTTTGAGCTCAACGGTTCCTTGAACTTCCCTATCTAAAGCAGCACGGGTTGTTATGAGACCTGATACAGAATCAATAGTAAACCATTGATTATCATTTCCAGATGTGAATGCGTAAAATATTTCAGCATTTACTCCAGAATCTTCATCAGTTGCAGTGATACCGGCCACGTAAGTTCCTGGTGGTGCTAATTCACTCAGTATAGTAGAATATTCTGATTTTTCAAATACCGGTTCATGATCATTCACATCGTTAACATGGATTATAAGAAACGCTGTGGCTGTTCTTGGTGGAGTACCTTTATCTGTCGCTACTACACTTAGGTTATATTTACTTATTTCTTCCCTATCTAATACGCCATTAACGCGCACTATATCAAAACTCGGAGTGTATTCTAAACGAAAGTGATTGAGTTCATTTCCAGAAATAATTTTGATTTCTGTATCACCATTGAGTCCTTCGTCAACATCAATAACTGACATTGCCGCTACAACAGATCCGTTTATAGCATTCTCATCTACTGTTGCAAAATTTGCCGTTGCAGGAAAATATCTAAATTTAATTACAGGGTCGTGATCATTAGCATCTACAAGATTAACAGTAACGTAAGTTCGACCATCCTGTCTAGGAGATCCATGGTCTCTTGCAAACACAGTAAAAACACAACTTTTCGGACATGAACTTCCGTGGCGAGCAATAGTCGGACAGTTTTGTTGAGGACAATTCAATATTTCTGTTGTTGAAATCACTCCTAATTCTGGATCCACGGTGAACTGTCTCTCTGTATCGGATAAATAATAAGTTATTTTGCTGTTATCACTAAGGTCACTATCGGTAGCAGTAACTTGTAGCACTGGTGTACCAGGAGGAACACTTTCATTCAAAGAAACGATGTAATCACTGTGATCAAAAATTGGAGGATTGTCGTTTACGTCTAAAATAGTCACATTTACTTGTAAAAACCCTCGTTTTGGAGGGTCTCCACCATCCCGTGCAGAAATATTCAAAACATAAAATCCGCGAGTTTCTCTATCTAGCTTTCCTGTTGTTTCCAAATGTAAGTAAGACGTTTCACCACTAGGGTTGGCGGTAAGGGCTAAACGAAATTTATCGTCGTGATTTCCTTCAATGATTCTATAATCATCAGAAACTCCATTTACTCCGGTATCTTTATCAGTAGCCGCGTCTAGGAGCAACCGTGTTCCGGCCCCTGAACTTTCGGAAAATGCGACTGCAATACTAGGCTCTGGAAACTCCGGTGGATTATCATTCACATCAGTGACCATTATCCTAACTTCAATAGGGTATGTCGGCTGACTTGAGAGTACCACCAGATCATATCGATCATTTTCGAGGACTTCTCTGTCTAGTACGGAGTCTGTTCTTATTTCTCCCGTGTTTGGATCCAAAGTAAATTCAGAAGGCGGTTCATTGAAGCGATAGGTGAAACCAGGTTTAGTAGGAATGTATCCCACGGGAGAGCCGCGGGGTCTTCCTTCGGGAATCTCTAACGTCACGCGTGTGTCCACCGCTCGTGATTGCATCTGCGGTGACAAGGGCGGCAGGGGTGGCGCGGGAGGTGGCAGGCCTGTGCACAGCCCCGCCACCGCCAGCAATAGCAGGCACCCTCGCATCGTGTAACGCTATCGGCGGCACGTTGGAGTCACTGCACACTCGCTCATGTTTATCCCGATGGTTCAATAAATATCACTGTTCGATCGCGGAAATTCGCGCTAGAAACTATCGGTCATACCGCACGCGCGAGACTTGTAAAGTGGCGGCGAAGAAATTTCACGAGATACCGCGCGACTCAGCCTCCCGGGCCGCGGGGGCGGCGGCTGGAGACGCCGCGGGGCGAGGCGGGGAGCTCGGGAGTGAGCGCGCCTCGTGTGTGCTGTCCCGCTCTCACAACATGGCGGCTGACCGCCCGCTTCCGCAAATACACTTATATTTCCTTTTATTACAACGCTGTCACGAAAAATTATAAAACACAATCGCGAGATAAGAATTGGTTCGAAACTATCAAAAGTTCGCGAGGACGCGGGATGAATATTTCAAGTCACGGCAACGTAGATTCCGGAGCACCGTCTACCGCGCACGCAACACTGTCATAAATATCGAATACAATTAACTAAATACCGATCCCGGATTGGCGAGACGAACGACGAATACCGAGGTAGAAACTTAACTAAACTGCGGTTCACTTCAAATAGTACTTTATCATTCACATTCAAAGTGTTCTTCGAGTTAAACTAAACTTTCGAGTGGCGTAAACAACCGAGAGACCACGAAACCGCGCTCGCCTTGCTGCCGTGGGGACAGTCACCCGGGTACTGCGATCCGAGCGCTGCCTCCCTACCCGGCCCCCCCGCCCTGCTGCGAGCCTGCCCCTCTCCCCCTCCGCACGGCCCGCGGCCCCCTCCCGCCCTGCACTGATTAGGCCGTGTTATCCCGGCACGAAAGCAACACGCGAAGGATTTCATGTCGAGGGATGAGATCAAAAGCTCAACGCATATTGCACAGTTTTATTGATAAATGGAAACACGATGGAGGCTTGACATTCTAAAGGACACACGATACATGTTAGGAATAAATTTGGCGAGTCAATAAAATTACAAGTAATTTATTTAAAAAAAAATTGTTGTAGGTTCATTTTATAAATGTTGAATATCAATCAATCCTTCATTAGACTCTTAACCCATTTTTTAAAATTTCGAATGAATATTTGATGAGTACTTTATTGAGCGTTTTACCATAATTTTAATTCAGTTTATTCCAAAACGACTTTTTTTTCAAATGAATGCAATTAAAAAAATATATTTATTTCACTTTGATACTCTGGTATCTACGTACTTTGTTTGAAAAATAAAACAGAATTCATAAAAGGCATTGAATCAGTATACCTACTCACATATCCAATTAACCATTTATTTCACAAAACGTAAGGAAAAATAAAAGTTTTTTGCATAGTGGTAGTTAGACCCTAAATACCCAAATAATTAAAATAAATGTTTTAAAAACATTATATTTTCATTTAAAATATAGTGTAATGGGTACCTATTTACCAAAAAAGAGAGAGAGTGAGTGAGAGAGCCAGAAATGTATCATAGGTACCCTTCCACTTAATTATGTTTTGATTACCATCCCAGATTAAATAAAATATTGTTTATTACATTATCACTGTTATTTCATCAAAAAGCAGCCATTAATTCAGTTTATTATACTCGTAGGTATTTCAACATGAATAATGAAATTGGCGATTTCTTTTATAAATAAATACGGTGTTTAGGTAACTACTGAATATAGGTATAATAAAATTATTGCGATATAAAAAGAAACTCCAACACAATTCTATCAAGTGACACAAACGCTAGGACAGCCAACGAACCCATAATGTTTGAACATTTGACGCTGCACTGCCGGCTGCTTCGCCATCACAAAAATTGCCATTTGACAGTGAGCCTGCCAACATACAAATATAAATGAACAAAAGTCTAATAAAAATAAATAAAATCTTCTGTATTCCCACTTTATATGGACTTAGTTCAATGGTGAATTTGTTAAATGCGTCATTTTTAACCATATTTATCTAACTAGGTATCTACGTTACAAATATGTAACATATTAATTTTGTTATTAATAATGAAAGTGTGATTAGCGTTGTTTTATTAACTAATACAAAATACTAATACAAATTCATATCAATTTATATAAATTTAAGAAATAATTTATATAAATTTTATATTTGAAGCACTAGCTTTGTGGTTATTCATTATAATAAAATAACTTTGTTTTTGAAGGCTAATTATTTTTTTCCACTGACCGGTTTCAAAACAAACAAGCTTCTTCGTCAAGGTTTACGTAACTAATGAATCCTTGACAATTTTTTTTTCTGTTTACTAAATACTACACGTGGAGCCAATAATCAAGTCTTTTTTTCCCTTTTCCCGGTAATTTGATATGAATATTTTCGTATATGAGTGATCTTTAAGAAATATTGTTTATTTGGTATTTAATTATTTTTTTCGTATTCTGAATCGCTTACGTCACTTCGTAAACCTTGACGAAGAAGCTTGTTTGCTTTGAAACCGATCGGTGAAAAAATATCAATAAAAAATAGTAGTTAAAAACGAAGTTGTTTTATTTATTTTATTAATATAGAAAAATCTTACAAAAATAATGGAACCAAAAAAATGAAAACTTTCGAAGTGAATAAAATTAATAGAAAATATAGAAATTAACATAAATTAGTGAAACATAATAACATGTCAAATTTGACAGTGTAAAGTTCTTAAAAATACAACATCATCATCATCATTCTATGTCCGCTTCCGAGTTGGAGCACATGGGGTCCACAATATAGAAATAGGTCACAATGACAAATGATAAGAACTCAAGTATATATCTTTGAAAAAAAAACTAAATCTTTCTTTACATTCTCAAAAATTTTTTTTACGAACTTCTTGATAGTTTTTGAACTTTTATAATGAAATAATTTGGTTTTTTAACAAAGCACATTCAACGTCCATTGCTACGTTTTAAAACTAACTTTTCATGAAACGTACTATTGTTGTACTTGAAATTACATTTGAGTTATATTTCAAGAAAATTGTTTTCCTTTCACTGAATTTATGAGAGAAAATGTTTACAACCCCCTAATTGTGGGTTATTTACAACTCGTAAAAAATGACCAGCAAAATTGAAATATTTCGGTAAATTAAAAGAACGCTAATATTTTTATTTAAATAATGAAAAAAAAACCTTTAATAATATATTAGACACCTAAATATTTTTATTTATAATAATTATCTTTTTTAAGGGAATATTATTATCTATGATACACTTTTTCCTGGAGGCTGCACGTGAAGCGAAATCCCGGACTTTGTCTTCAAATAAATCCCATTGTACTGGATAAAGCTCAAACACGGATAAAAAACAAGGGTTTCAATTTAATTTTTACATTCAAAGACCGTTTACACTTGGCCACTTCAATATTGTTTCTGTCCCAGGACTCGACCATTGTCCACGTGTAAACAGCTGTTTGTACGACAGGACATTGTTCCGAGACATTGTCACGGAGGAAGTCGGACAGGCTGTATCCGTGGAACAAAGATTACCTTTACCACAGAACGCAGCCCCAATGTCCTCGTGTGAACGCGTACGGTCAGTACCTTATGACAATATCGATTCGGTCGATGCATGCGCATCGCTCCTGCGCATTTCTTTTGACAGTTAGGAGACAGATTTCATTATTTTTTTATTTACTCTAACAATTTCAATATATTTAGGTATAAAATTAATCTTGTGTTTTGTGAACACGTACGTAATAAACGCCTTCGTGGATTGTGAACTCACTCACGTGTTAACCGCAGCCGAATTTTCGTATTGTCAAGTATTATATTCGTATTGTAAGACAATATTGTCCTGTTTATTGTATTGTCTACGTGTAAACGATACTTCAAGCCTAATTTGAGCCATGCTTTTTTCAGCATTGAATAGCCAATAAGTAAGGCGATCAGTTTTACGCTTCAGGCGCCAGTCTAGAAATAATGAAATATAATATTATTGTCATTTAAAGTATCATTGAAAGTCTTCACCACTTACGGCACTTACCCAAATCTATTTTAGAAGTCTTCTGGCATCTTTTCAGATTCGTACAGTGCAAAAACAAATCATCAGATTTTGTGAACGTTTAATTATATTTTATTAATATTCTTCGTTTACAAAAGATTTGCGTTATTTAGAATTTATATTTACTACTTTCAATGCCCCTTTCACAGTCAGTTAACCTTAGTATGTATTGTCAATTTGTCTGTCACCCATAATCTTATTTTCCTCATTCTGATGGTGATACGTTGTGTTAGTTCCTAAGAGCGATAACATGCCACTGGCTAATAAAGTCGCTCATACGGACAAAAACCATTCTATGAATATCAAGCACGAAGTTAGCTACGGTTTAGAGTAATACCATGGGTCATAGATACTCAAGTCGAGAACTGCAAGCGCAAAACGAAACCGTTCGTTACACGTTTTGCCTCAAATATTGATAAACTAAAAACCCACCCAAAAAATTGGAACCCTTTTAGTTAATCGAGTGAATAATTACACTGAGGGTAGTTCTTTAGCTTATTAGTAAACCGGGGCCGCGATTATGAACGGCTATCATCATCGGCATATACTGAGACGGTTTACATTAATATCGATATTTATGTACGAAAGTGTGTATGTTTGTATGAAAATTCAAAGTGTCTCTGTCGGCAACCGGTAATTGAACATATTATTATTTTTTATTTAAATCTTAAAGTAGGGCACACATATCATACATATTGTTATGTGTGTTCTAATAATAACATTGCAAATATATTTAATTTATAAATTGTTTATCACATATGTCTTGACCATTATTTTAAATTTTGATATGTTTTTTTCTTCATAAATATTTTTTTCCATTTCGTAATACTTTTTAATTATTTTAAATAAAATTGAATTTTGTGACTTTGCCTTTTTCCTAAATGGAAGTCTAATTTTGTTCTTTTCTCTAGTATTGTGATCGTGTTCATGCTGGTTCCGATCAATTTTTTTCCAAAATTCTGTTTTTTTATTAGAGTTTATAATTTTATGAACAAATATCATTGTATTGCAAAATATTCTTTGTTTATATGTTAATAATTTCATTTCATTTACCATCGACTTTACCCTCGTATATCTGTTTTTTTTCAAAATGATTCCAAAGGCTTTATTTTGTAATACAGTTAGTTTATCTATGTTTTCTTTGTTTGATAAAAATAAAATGCTACTGTAGTAGTTAACGTGTGGTTCAATAATTGCTTTGTAAATAGTTTTGCAGGAGTCCTTATCAATAAATCTTCTGATCCTTCCCAAAATTGATATTTTTTTTGCAATCTTATTTATTACCATCTTAGCGTTTTGGTGAAATGTAAGTTTTGAATCCAACATTACACCTAAATATTTAATTTCAGTGACTTCATTAAGTTTTATATGAACATGTTTAGAAAATAATATATTGTAAACATATTATATTTTTTGTTCAGATAATTTAATTTTACTTTGTAGATGAAATTAAAGATAAATTTTAACGTTCCATCATAATTGAGGCTTGTTACATTTCTTACATGTTTTCTAACCTCTGGTATATTTTCTTTTATATTTACATATTTTAAAATATCTCCAATTATCAATTTTAATGTACTGTATCTCTCTGTTAGGCAGAAAAATGTTTTAATCTAACTGACGGCATTACGTTTTGTTCACTTTAAACCCATATTTAACAAATGAACAAAACATACTTTAAATTTATTTCAACAGAGAGGGAAAACGTTTTTGAGAAGGGAACATGGAAGTCTAGGCATTTACAGGGCTTATGACTTGTCAGTGTGTAAAGTGGCCACTTAAACCAGCCAATGACAGGTCATAAGCCCCGTAAATGCCTAGACTTCCATATTCCCTTCTCAAAAACGTTTTCCCCCTCTGTTGAAATAAATTTAAATATGAACAACTCCCTAGGGAGAAAATCCAGCGAGTCTGCAAGCATTTGGACATACTCAAACATTGTTGAAAATATACTTTATTTATTACCTATGTACTGAGTAGACATAACTCACTTTCCTACTCAAGTAATTTTCACATTATTTTACCTAATGACTTTTAGTCAACTTCTGCACTCTAAAGCAATGCCTACACTTAACTAAAACATTAAGATGTTACATATTTATGGTTCATTTAAACCAAAATGACGGGAAAGGCTTTAACGGAAGCCCACATAATAAAAGATATTCCTCAATATATTATTTGTAATGAACTGAAGCCGCTCAGAACTCACCGCAAACTTAAGATGTTACGAATACTTAGGTACCTATTTTACTATGTATTATTAAAAAAAAAAACTCAGATGTCAAATCTTTAGTACTCTTCTTAACGTTCCAGATTTATTTATTCATCTAAATCGCGTACTCGTCGATGTCTTGAAATCTAATTTTGAATATAATTTCATTCGATTTAGGCTCTTATGGAAGTTATTTCTGTTATTGTATTTTGGAATAGCGCAGGGTTCTAATTTAAGTCTATTGTTTTTTTTCATAGTTCATCATTATCATCATCCGCTTTTCTGCATCCAATTGTGAATAGAGCTGCTGTTTAGTTTCAGCATATGTTACATGAAGGCAAGGTGATCAAACTTACAAGAATAATGAAATACTGCAGTACAAAAAACCTTCAAACTTAATATTGAACGTATTTATGAACGTTATTTGAACGAAACCATAGAACTGATAAATAAAATATTATTTTCCTCTTTTTTTATGCCTTTTAGGAAAAAGCAACGTATGAGCTTCAAACTCATATAAATACTCACGGGTCATGGCGGGTTTGTGAGCTGCCTGCAACGTTTTAAACTTTTCGAGATCAACTGCTTTCCATGTGATGATTAGACACCTCAAGATGTTGGCTGGCGCGATGCAGAAGCGATGGTGAGGTTCTAAGGCACTTCCATTCCGTAATAAGTCACAACGCCTTATCACAAGAGGTAGTGTTTTTCATGGTGAGAAAGGTACAGGTAATAAGGACAATAAATGATAACAGGACACAAAATGCCGTGATTTCTTCAAAATGGAAGGCCTACTGATGTCCATCTATAGTTCATCATTTCTTAAATTAGTTTTATTGTGGTTTTCTCTAAACGAGCTGGACTTATCTGTACTCTATTATTTATCTAAGACTTTACCTGAGAGCAACTATTGGGTTGAAAACACTTTATTTTTACTTTTTTTTCATTTTATTTATTTCTGAAACCAACGCAGTCATGGTAATAAATAATAACAACAAATTACAAGACCAATTATGGGTTTCATATAGGAACAAATATATAAAAAAAACAAAACGTACAGTTTACTAGGGGGAAAGAAAGTGGGATGGAAAAATAGAGAAGGGAGAGAAGAAGAAGAAATAGTAAGTAAATAAAAAACAATGAAAAAAGAAATAAAAATGTATGTTAATGTACACATATAACATACATACATATACATAAACACACACATATATATATACATACATATATATACATACATACACATGCATACATACACATACATACATACATATATACACATGAACATGCATATATATACACATACATACACACATGAACATATACGCGTACACATATATAATTCATAATAAATAGTGGAAACTAATAAGTGAAACAATAAAAAAAATAGTAACTAAAAATTTTGCTCTTGTGACGTCTCTATCGCAATTTTGATATATTTTTAAAAACAGTATTTTTTTCTTTAAAAAAATCTATCGCGCTAAAATTTTTATCGTATGAAGAGCATACTCGATAAATGTATTCATTTTTATCTAGGGTTCTGGTTCCATTTCACATACAAAACTGCTGGACATAAAATACTCGTATTCATGGATACTCATATACAATATAACATCACACTCATGTGCCTAGTTATTTTTCAAATGGCTTTTTGGTGGGACTGTTTCCTCTGTGATAAAAACCAATAAATTAACAAAACTGATATTAAAAATACTACAACATTTGATTATGAATTATGATTTTGGTTTGTAAGCGCATTTTGAAAATACCTTGAACATTTTAGGATTTAATTAAAAAACCAAGTTACAAGAAGTACCGAGTTGTTTGCAACTACATAATACGTGGATACCAACTGTGCACGACACTTCGATTCCACGTTTACATTCCTTAGCCAACAAATTTACTTGTTATATAGACATTTTTAATCATCATCATAATTATTCCCTTTCCGCGCCTAATAGTGCATAAGACGCTGCAGTGTTACACCAATCGCATCATATCTTAAACATTTTTGATAGATGAATGTAAGATAATCGGTCTTACGCTTCAGGTACCGGTCCAGGGACTATGGAATAGTCTTGTAATAATAAATATTTTATTTCAACCATGTCGGTAATCAAACCCGAGACCTCTTGTATAGTAGGCTAACGCGCTGACTATCACACCACGAGGCCGCCATTTTTTATACTACAATTATTAATTTTAGACATAATCAGACAGAGAAATTTATTACCTATGTTTGTATATAATGAACCATTATTATTATTATTACTATTTTTAAACGTTCTTAAATTCGATGTATAAATCTAATTATTAAAGTTGATATAAAACTTTATTTTTCATGCAACTATTTTTTCGAATATTTTAATATTTGTACCATATATAATATCATCTAATGCACTTACTGTAATGTTATTTTTATTATTTATTTGTCAATACTATTTTATTTTGTGTTAAAAAAATAAATTACGGTTACGTATTAAATTTTTTTTTTTTTCAATTAAATTAGGAGACGGTCGGGCAATATAGTTACGGTGGGCAAAACGGGTACATCTCATATGTGGCTGTTATCACAAAAGCAAGACGAAACATTTGCATAGATTGTTAGATTACTTCCCCCGTAGACAAATAAGTCCACCTCGGCGCGCCGGGAGGATATACATGTCGACAATTTTTCCAGCCCGAAAATAATAACAAAATAAAGTTAAATATGCCGTGTTTTTATGACTTGTGTAATACTTGCTGTGTACCAATAAGTCTCAAATGATGCTTGGTTTATGTGTAAACTTTAACGTGTACAATTTTCTGATAAAGTGTTTCGATTTGGGAAATTTTGGATGGATTTATGTTTTTGGGTACCAGTTTTGCCTTCCCCCTACAGGGTTTTCCCTAAGTTCATAAAAAATGTATTACTTTAAATGATAATTCTGATCATTCTTATGGATGTTGGTCACTGAAAAAACACTGTTACTTTGTGTTTAATTTATTTCATATTTTTTTAAACTTTACGTTAAGCACTTGCCTTCCCCCTACCTTCCCTTACTTACTGCTTTTCATTATATATTTTTTTAATGCACATTTTTATACTTTACTATTAATGTTACATTATATCCATATTTTTTCTTTTTTTAATACGCAAAATTTAACTTTTGATTTTCCATTGCAGCATGCTTTTTTGTTTTCGACTTTTTTTAATTCAAACTGTCGTTTATTTTTAAAATTATCACTTTGTTTGTATTTACCTGTATTATTTTTATAAATGCCCTTGGGCGTATTGCAAATTAAATAAATAAGTAAATTAGTCGGTAAAAAACGTTTTCGTATATTGTTATCGGCACAAACGTTAACGACGTTCGACAAGAAATTAAAAAAGTATGAACAAAAAGAGGTACCACAAAAAAACTGTCATGGTTGATAAATAAGCACTTGTGACTATTCACATGTCCAATAGTTTAATGATTAAATACTGAAGATCAGCGACGCAGCGCTTAGAACCAGTGGTGCTATTCTAAACCGATCTCGCGGACGTAGAAAACACTTTTATCTCGCGTATTTACATACAAAGTACACGAAATAAAAGTGTTTTCTACGGTCGTGAGACCGTTTGGAATATCATCCCAGGAGCGATATCTAGAGCGGTTGGAGTAGTAGTCGTCGACGCCTAATATCAGACAAGACTAGATACAAAAGAAAATGCTCTTTATTTTACCGCATCTAAACTGATGAAAACCACAAAACTGTACTGTACCTACTCACTTCTGGCTATGAATGCTGGGTATTGAAAAAAAAATTTGCGACATCTCTAATCATACTGAAAGGATAATATTAAGAGACATATTCGGAAGATCGGAAGTCTGCAATATCTACAATGATCCTAATATAGTACAATTTATCAAAAAAAGGAGGCTGCGATGGGCAGGACACGTAGTAAAAATGATTAAAGAGAGAGTGTTCAATAAAATGCTTCATACAAAGCCCTATGGTAGGCGTAGCGTTAGTAGACCAAAACTTAGATAGTTCGAGTGCAGCGGGATGTAGATGCTATTAGCATCGGGGAATGGAGAAGTTAATAACCAATACTATTTAAAATATCATCAACTTTTCTGCTCACTCAAATTTAAAATACACATTTGGTCATAATATTCATAATTATAATTCGCGTTATTTAGGGAATCTTCATATGTCTAAGTTTCGCTCAACAAAGTTTGGCAGTAGGTTCTTGGAAAATATTGGCCATTCCGAATATAATAAACTGCCTGATGAGCTAAGACACGAAAAACTGAATAAAAAATCCAGAAGTGTCGCAATCAAAAAATATTTCTTAAAACTTTTTGATAGTGATAATTATTAATGTAGTTTATATAAGATGGTGTTTTATGATTCTTATACAATAATGTTTTCTTTTTATTTCGGATGTATTAATTTGTATGATATTTTGTCAAAAAATGTTTTTTCTTATGTACGGTCCCAAATGAGTTTCTAATAACTCCTGGGAGTATAATATGTAATTTTTGAATTATGTTTTATTAATAAAAAAAAAAAAGTCAGGATAGAGAAAGATGACGAGGAATGTTGCAGGCAACCTGTAGAGTGAATGATTATGATGAAACTGCTGAAATACGGTATTGAAAGAAAAAAATTGCACTGATGAAAAACCGCAACCTGGGTAGTAATTCAAACTCAACGACCTTATAACGCATGTTGGTAGTTTACCTACACAAAAATGAGGGTGAAAACCGTTCGTTATAGATTATTAGTGAACATTTTAGCAGATGCGTTTTTGAAATTTATTTTACGTTCTTCTTTCTTTATAAGTTATTTTAATTAAAAGTAGAGAAAATGAAAACGTGCAACTAATAAACGTTTCTATGCGCGCCTTCCCTAATGCCACCGTCCCTATTTTTCTTCTCATAATTTAACTTATTACCAAGATAGACAAATTATACAATAGTTCAAGCACTTTGACATTATTTTGGATCAGTCAATGTTTTTAAGAAAATTTCTAATTTTTTTACGCAAATAGCTAATATTGCCTAAATGACGTCTCAGTCTCCTTATGAAAGTACTTTTTTATTGTTCACACATTAACTGTTTTTTTTAAACTGCAATACAAATAAAGTTTTTTTTTTAAATTTGCTCGATGGAGTTTCATCTTTCAGCAAAACAGTAATTTACTCGTACAATAAAATCGAATGTTAAATGCCATGTATTAATGTGTTATATTTAGTTGAAAAAATATTATATAATAGAGCCTGTCGGTGAACCGAGTAAACATGTTATTTGTTAGTGTGAGTAAGCACAATAAAATATTTTATATGAAAACTTTATGTCAAGCATACGCAAACAAAGGTCATTAAAGATTGAATTCACCTTACAGTATTATTAAAATCATTTTTAATGTCCGAAAAAAACTGAAGGCATCAGGAGCATTTTTTTTATAAAAATATTTCGCTTTTACAAATCGATTGACAAATAAAACAATATTTGCATTTTTGTTCATTTATTTATTCATTCTTTAAAAAACCACTTTACACACAGCGTAACATTTATCATTCTATCTATGTTTGAACATTGTATTTCTTTAATTCTTACATCTGTTGATCTTTGTGAAGTTACTTTTACAGTGTGTTAAGTAGCCACTTAAACCAGTCAATGACAACCTGTCATGTAAAAATGCCCTGTAAAAATGCCTAGACTTCTATTTTTTTCTTCTATAAAATGTTCTCCACTCTGTTGTTATAAATTAATATTAATATCTCCCGAGTGGGTTGAATCCAGTTCTCATCATTCAAAATTTGAACAAACTTAAAATATTTTTGATGAAAATATTTGGTTAATGAAATCCAGCATTGCACGCGTATTTTAAATGACACGATTTAACAAATTATATCTCAATTTATATTAATAATAAAATATTATAAAGGTTCTTACCATACCGCCTATAGTATAAAAATGAGTAATAGTTAAAAAAAACTGAAAACATTACCATCTTTTGACATGTTATCTAACTATAAATATGGTTTAATTCTTAAATAACACTTAGTTCTCTTTTTTGGCAACAGATGGCAGTATCTCAATAATAAAATATAAATCCGTATATTATGCGGGCGTGAAGGTAAGTGCGATACTAGTCATGATTGGATATACAGTGCAGTGTTTTTCAACCAGTGGGTCACGTAGCCTTGCTTGGGAGGCGGTTAAAAGCGACGCAAAAGTAAAAAGTTTAGGAGGGTAGAGGGCTTGCCAGCTGTTTTTTTACTGGCAAGAGTCGCGTATTCAAAAATGTTGAAGAACTGGTATAGGGCATAGCTGCGTTTCTCAACCTTTTTAAGCCTGTGGACCAGTAAAATTTTCCGGACCAGTAACTCAGGTATAAAAACTTTTATTTATGTAATATTTTGTTTATTGGTTTTTAATATTAAATTATATCAGGTATAGAAATAACAAACGACGCTTTTTTTAGTACGGGAAATTTTTAAATGGGCAACAAAATATTTCTGCGGACCGGCAGAAAATCATATCGAACCTCTACCGGTGGCGGACCGGCGCGACGCGGCGCTTGGTAAACGCTGGTGTACAGCGTTGCATAGTTATAATGTAATGAAATAAAAAAATGTAAACAAATGTGTTCAAAAGTTAATCCAAAATATGAATATAGACCCAGATTTACAATGGAAAACACAAACTAATACATTGGTTAAGCAAATTAGAAAGTGTAAATATATTTTTTAAGACTCAGAAATACCCTTAAAATTGAACAATTGAAAACCGTGTATTATTCCATTGTACAATCTTTACTATACTTTATCTTTAATCTTTGTACAGCATGGTATTATTGGTTGGGAAGGTTCCTACACAAGTATTATAAACTCAGTAAAAATGGTACAAAGATTCATAATTAAAGTGATTTAAAAAAAAACCATCAACACTCCCACCAACAAAATAATTATTTCAAATTTTTAATGTTCCATCAATTGACAGAATATATAAAAAAATGAATTTTACAAATCTATAAAGATAAAAAAAAATCTATACATTAAGTTATTCACGTAGACGCCAATATGATATTAATATGCCAAAATTTCATACTAAACATTTTGAAAAACATTATGTATATCCGGGAATAAATTTCTATAACAATTTGCCCGACGAAATAAAAATTTTCGATGTCTTTACAAAATTCAAACTAAAGGTAAAAATATTTGTTTATCAAACTCTTTCATTTTGATTACATTTATGTTGCTTTTTAACATTTAAATCATACTTAAGTTTTTATTTTAAAATGAAGGAAATGTGTTATTTTTTCAATGTATTTTTTTACAGTACTTGAAGTAAATTGAAAACCTTATTTTAAACTTTCTTCACCGTGTTATAGTATGTATGTGGGTGAATGTGTATGTGCGTGTGAGTGAGTTTGCGTGTGCGTGTGCGTGTATATGTGTGGATATTTATACATGCGTGCGCACGCATGCGCATTTGCATTTGTATATGCACTTTTTTATTTTTATATAACTTCATTTATTTTTTGAAATATATGTATATTTTGTACTTAAATTATTAATATTGAAATCCCACAGAAAGCACAAGAGGTTGCTTTTTTTTGGTGTAGTATTTCGTTTCGTTTTTTTTGTTTCTGTACTTTTCCTTTATTAAGTATTTCTTTTTGTTAACAGGTTGTAACTTTTTTATTTAATTTAATTTTAAAAATAAGAAGCCTTTTATGAAAAAAAACGTGTTTTTTAATAAAATTTGCGTTTTTAACATTACGCCTAGTGTTTAGTATATAACAGCATTTATCAATATTATTCATGGACGATTACCTTTCTTTCTCATCCTTCCCTTGACCTATCATTATGGTACCTACCTTACATCAAGATAGAAGAAATTCAAAATTAGAAGATTTGGATTTGAAACAAAACAAACATTATTTTTGACACATTACAAAATATTGCATCAAAATTCGTGCTTTCTTCGCGCGTCGTTGTAAAAGTTATCATAAATTGTGACATAATTCATAGTGAATTTCGTCATCCAGTGCCCAAAATTTAAGAACTCCTCATCGTACATTTCAAAGGAAGGTCCGTATTCCGTGTTCCTTTCCTTTCTTCAAATATTTCGAACCTTTTACAAAACCGAATGAAATTGGTTTTTTCGCTACAGTCCGCTTTTCGTAAACACCTTGTAAATTACCTAATATAAGAATCGTTGCCATTTTAGAAGAAAAAGGTAGGTTTTAAAAATATTTTTACGAAAGTGTATATTTACATTGATCATTGTAATAAATTTAGTCATAGCTTTTGACGATGATTAATTTTTTTTTTCATTGATGTTATTTTCCATTTGCCGAATTATTAATCAGAAATGGCTAACCTTTTTAAATTGAACAATTTGATTACGTCCTTAAAACAAGAGCAAATGGTTTTTTAGGTAGGTACTTTTTGTATAACCAACTTCACACCGGTCGCAATCGTACAAACCAACAAAATTCGAATGGGTTAATTTTTTGTTAGTAGTTTTTTGTTATCAATTTTATTTATTTAGAATTTAGAGGCTACTCTCATGTAAAAATAAAATTGAGTAAAGATGAGACGACCTTGCAGTATACTGGTAAAGCGAGCTTGCCATTGAATAAATATAAATTGTAACAAAATCGTACAATAAAAATTAATTACCCTATGTAATTTTATCGGGCCGTATGGATTTTTGACGGATGTTTGGGTTTCAAAAATAGGCCAATGACTTCTATTCTGCATGTCATCATTCTGACATTATTTTCATGAACGTAATGAGGAAGTTCAGTGGTTTTGATTTATTTTTGTATTTATCAATGAACTATAAACTAAGCCAAAAAAAATAATCGAGAGTATTTTTATGTATCGTATTATCATCGCTATGAATTTTTATAGTATTGTAATTTTGAAATTGTCGTCCTCGTGGTGTAGTGGTCAGCGCATTTGCTTACCATACAAGTGGTCACGGGTTCGATTCCCTACATTGTTCCCACATGAAAAAAGGTGTTTTTACACTAGAATATTTCATAGTCCCTGGACTAGTACCTGAAGCGTAAGACTGATCATATTACTTTCATGTTATAAAAATGATCAAGATACACTGCGATGTGTGTATAAATTCAGTGCTTTATGCACCATTAGCTGCAAAAGGGGAATGGTGACGATGAATTTTGAAATAACTCCACCCGTGACGTCACTTGTTGTCGTCAGTAAGCCATCCTGGCATTCAAAAAGAGATAACATATAATTGGTAGGCTATTCTTAAAAAAGTTCATTTTTATCAAAACGTACTTTTATCACTTTTTTCATACATTTTCGAGAAAGTTCGCTGTACAAATAAATGCTCTTATTTTTATTGCGTTCAAGAAAACATTTGTATTTCCAATTCCCTGTCGGACTGCATTTTGGATAAAATAATTAGCGACCGTGGCACATATTTACAATGTTTATTTTTCTACATGTATCAAGTGTTACGTAAATGTTGTTCCTATCTGAATTCTTTTTTTTTCTTTATTAAGAAAACATGCACTATATATTTTAAATTGGTTTATAAATCATAAATAATACTATACGTACAAAAATATTAATAAATTGTAGGAAAACCTTGATAAAGCATCTTTTTCTAAATTACAAATGATTGTATCAGGTTTACTTAATCGATACCCTAGTTAGCTAATCTGGTTTTTCCGTCATCCGAAAATGTAAAAATTATACACCATTTTTAAAACGTACTTCTGATTACACACACTGTACTTCTGATTACACAGTACTTCGCTTTCAATCGTTAAATATTAATGTTAGTTTAATGTTTAAAATCGTTAAATATTAATGTTGTTATTGATAATATTATCTCATTACTAGAAACATTATTTTCAAAAAAAATTAAGGTAAATTACCCATTAAATACGAATCAGTAGTTGTTAATAAATATAGGTTTTTACTTTTCGTAACTAATGAATTGATTCCTTTTTATTTTATTTCTATCATGTTCACTAAATATTACACGTGGACCCAATAAATCAAGTGATTTTTTTCTCTTACACGGGTGGTAATCTGATATCATTATTTTTGAAGTAAGACAGGAGAGCAAAGTTGTTTTATTTATTTTATTATAACGAATAACCACAAAGTTAGTGCTTCAAATATAAACTTTATAACAAAAATATTATTCAAGTTGTTATTTAAATCGATCGATTATCGTTAAATCGTCAACATTTAGATTGTTTTTTTAAAATTAATATGCACCGTTTAATATTACAATAGACATGTACTAATTTACGTATTATATGCTTCTCTCCAAAGATTTTTAAAAAATACAACAGGCTAGGATGCCTATTTACAGTGGTGAATTTTAGCACATAACACCCTAGCTTAATAAAAATGATATTTATTTTTTGTGTTCTCACCGAGAATTGAAACAAGAACCTTCCGTGCGTGAGTCAAGCATCTTAATCACTATAGCACGGAGGCCACCACACATTATTTTTTTTATTTTATTTATTTATTGGGAATATCAACAGTAATACATGTCAAAAAATATAAAAAATAAATCATACAGAGAATAAAACCAATGACAGATATCCACAGAAATACATTAAATACACGTACAATAAATACCAGTGTGTTTGTGTGAGTGTAAGTGTGTGAGAGGGTGGGTGAGTGGGTGTTATATTGGAATGAGGGTGGACATGTGTGTAAATATTATTGCACAAGTGTCGAAATTTACGTAACCTTATCTTTATTCAACAGTATTTTGAGATTGTCTAGACGTTTACAAAGACTGGATTTTACCCTAGGGTATTAAGATAAAAAAAATACTGCAGAAATGGAGAACATTTTAGAGAATTTATTAATTTTGTTTATTTATTTATTTACATATGACCTTATGGTCATTGTACATTTTTTAAAACAATTAGTCCCAACTCCATGGGATTACAAGTTCTGTGTTGAGATGGGACGTGCAATTATATGACACAAACATATGAGTATATCACCACAAATATAGGATTAGAAATATAAAAAATAACTGTAAAAAAATATTTTGTAAAACATGTATATGGCACATCAATATGGTAAACAGTAAACTCAAGCATTTGGAAAATCATCAAGGAGTTTTCCACTCAAATCCCTTCCACTAAGGAACATCCAGTCCTTAACTCCTTTCTTAAAAATATTTTTTTTCCTTGAGAACTTAATACGTTCTTTAAAATATTGAACACTCTAGGTGCGATAAATGAAAGATGTTTTTGAGCAAAAGTCATACGGGTTTTGGGTATGACATAATTTTTGCTCTGGGAAAACCTCGTACGGACATTCTGCTGAGACCTCTCCTTATTGTTTGACCAGAAGTGTGTAAGTGCTTCTTTTAGGTACAGTTGTCGCATATCCAGCATCTTCATGTATTGGAACAGCTGTTCTGACGGGTATGTTGGAATGAAATATGAAAGTCCACTCATTTACAGGCCTTATGACTTGTCACTGGCTGGTTTAAGTGGCCACTTTACACAATGTGTAACATAACCCATTTGGCTTATGTGTGAACATCCACACTTCTTCCATTCGTGACGAAAGAATTGATGAACAGTGGATTCGAGCTACAAATACTCATCCAGGATTCTGGTTCTACTTCATCTGAAACTTGTATTCTTCATCCGCCCTGACACAGACACATTTTGTTGACGTGTCCTCATGTACAAACGCACAGGTCCGATGCACTCTGGTCCATATAACTCCGTCATATGGCGTCTTCTCTACTTTTATTTGATTTTTTTTTTCCTATTGTGACTTCTTGTATATTTAGTAACCGACATAGGTGGACTTAGTCCTGATGGTGAGGAAGTAATTTTGAAACCGGTTGACGTATAACTCAAAAGCTTAAGTGTTTTATACAAACATTTGTTTTGAATAACATTTTAGTGGAAGCAGTTAGCTACAATGAAATTAACATTTTACTAATGTCCATAATGCAACGTTGCACATCACGACCGCGTCAAATTAAAGATCCAAACGACGCGACGCTGCTTTTTTGCGGGAATAATTATTTATAAAACGATGCCACCGAATAAGGAAGAACATCGCTTTTTTATTTTTTTAAAATTTATTAATAGACTTTCAAACTAAGCTAACAGAAATCTCAATATTTTTATATCATCAACGCTTTGATTTTAGTTTAATTTTGTGATTTGGAAATTACTCCGCCTGTGACGTTTCAAATTCTCAACGGAAAGTTGTTCCTTGAATGTGTTGGCATCCCGGTAACCGTAAATGTATGAAAACACTGTTATTGGCTGATTTCTCAGATCTAGTGACGTCGTTCAAAGTACTCGTAGTTCATTTTTATTATTTTTTTAATAAATTTCCGAAAACTTCGCTATACTATTATGCTTTAATTTTTAAAATATTTTAAATATCCAATTTCCCGTTGCACTGAACGTCCTCAATTAATAATAGTATTTTATTTTTTAGGAAATACAGGAATTTTCAAAAAAAAACATTATTTAACATAATCTGTACCAAGCCTAGTTAATTTAAAATTTTGTCAAAACTAAGGTAATTGGCTTCATTCTCAAACAATCAATTGCCAAAAAATCTAAATAATGAGCTAATGGAATACGGATATCTCTTTCCCACGTGCATGTTTGTAATACGTATTGTGACCTGTTACCTCTTTCGTTTTGCATTATCGAGTGCGGTTCGATATTAAAATCGTTATATACGAATGGCGTACGAGAATAACGTGTGTATTTGTTTATACGCCATTGTTTGAAAATAATTGAACTTATGCTCATCGATTTCAGAATCATTAGTTTGAGCAATGAATTTTTCCTAGGTTTTTCTTAAAGTGCTTTATTATTTATATATTATATTACAAATTTTACAACAGTTTGGTAAGTAAATGTTTTTTTAGTTCATCAAACGATTGTTAGATGTGTATATTTTCTTTTAAATATATGTGAAACGCAATAAACTACTCATTTTTAAAACTCTTTGGTTACATTAACCTAATTTTCATTAAAACCGCATTTTAATCAATTTTCTTTCCGTATTTAATGGCTTTAAAGTATAGATACGTATTTTATTTGTCAATGTTTCAAATTTATCAAGAGATACCTTAGCAAAATACAAATTATACTATGTATATCATTATGTTGGTAGTTGGTATTTAAGAAGGTGTATTTATACATGTTTATTTACTTGATTGCCTCTGGGTAAAAAAAAAATATTGAATAGCACAGGGGAAAACTGATTATCGGCAGATGTGTTCTTACCATTAATACGACTTGTCATTTCGTTATTATAATGTTTTACGTATAACGTTTTCAAATTTTTAATTTTTGGTCCCAATGCCATTATTTTATTATTTAGTTTGTAATTTTGTAGATATAACTTTCTTATGAGAATGATTTTAACATAAATAATTATACCTACATATAAGTTTTAAAAATACGATGTATCTACCCACGCAGACAGATTTACGATGTATAACATTTCAATGAAAAGATCGTTTATGGGAGAATAAAGAAATATAATAGATATAATCAGTAATATAAATATAATAGTTATAAACAGTTTTTAGTTCACATAAATTGTGCAAGATACGAGTACAATGCTCTCAAGAAAATTATTATGTGTTCTGTTAAATGCTATTTTACCTTTTTTTGTCGAAATATCTGTCATAATATTCATAAAATGTTTGCTATTAGGTATTTACAAATGTAAGAACTTTATGTTAGTTTTTTTCATATAACTCCTAAATTTGTTGTTTTTTTGTTTAGAGACAGAGATATAAGCATTTTCAAAATTGACGAAATAACACTAGAACATTTTATTATCTTTATTCTCCATTTTGAAAGCAAATGCGTCTCCAAGACGTCACGAAAGTAATGAAACCTGTTCTAGTTTTTTCAAATTGGTGAATTTAAGTATCACTCTTCTTTTATTTCAATAACAAACTGCAATGATTTTAATTTAAACCTTAATGCGTAGAATATTTGTAACGCGCACACTTAAATACGTATAATAGACCTTTAAGTTATTCTCCTGCATTAATTGAAGAGATAGTTGTTGTATAAATTATAATTTAATACATAAAATAAAACTTACCCATTATCACCGCTAGTGTGTTAGTATTGTGCTTCATAAACACTCGACTTTTTCCAATAAAATTGTTCAAAAATACAACTGATCTTGTACGTTAAATTATCTGACGAAAACATGAATATAATTATTTTACTCGCAGGTTGTTAATTTGTAAATTTAATTATTATTAAAATTATACGTGCAATTATTATTACTGTCAGTTATGCGAATAGAAATGAAGTATTTTTAAAGTAACAAATAATTTTTAATCTTTCAGTTACTACATTCCACGTCAGTAATGCGATTAATAACAATATTTGTGTTACGCCTAAATTAGAATGTCCAAACAAGAATATTACCTTCTGGCTTTATGACAAGTAAGTGATAATCATAATATTTATTGATATACTGATACTGTGCCAAAATTAACAATTATGAAAAAGTATCACTAAACTCGAGTTACTCTATAAGATGATATAATATTATTATATTTAAACACTTTTATTGTAGTTTTAATGTAATTACGACCCCCTCAGTTAGTAGTAGACTATACAATATTGGTGAGACAGAAGAAAAGTAATTCAAAACAAATTTTGATTAATTCAGCTGCATTTATTTCGCTAGAGTTATTTTTATTCTGTAAACTATAGATTATTAGTTTATTACTAAAATACGTTTTTGTTAATTCATTGATTATTGTAGATTGTAGAAGTATTGAGATGCATATATAATTTATTAGTTCAGTAATACAATTCACGTATGCACGCGATCAATTCAAAAGTAACGTCTATTATATTTTTAGGTCATGTGTTTATGTAATTTGCAACTCTTTCTGATGTTTAATTGCACCTTTATAGCGTACATAATATGTTTACAAGGAACGAAACCTACCTACTTCAGAGGCGGTAATATACTTCTCAACCAATGTTTTTAATTTGTCCAAATTTTTTAAGAGCGTTTGGTGAATAGGTAATTGAGTACAGTTTTTCTGTCACTCTCTCGCACATGCCTCCCCGAATACTGTTCGAAAAAAACAAAAATGGAAAAATCAAGGCCTCTTACTCCCGTTTTCCACACCCCAAAACTAAATAGTTTCGTAATTTCTGCATATTTTAATTTGGTTTTTCTTTTTTCTTTTCTTTTCTCTTCTCTTCTCTTCTCTTCTCTTTAAATAAAAAAAGGAATGGCCTACGCTTTTTTTCCCATTAATGTTATAGCTTTATTTTAAGATGCATTTTTTTTAAAAGTGTATTTGTGTAATTATATTAATATGTAAAAATTATGTGAATGGAAAAATAAATATATTTTTATTAATTTTTCTTAATCTTTTTTTTAAAGAGCTTCAGAAATAAATTTTCAATGTCGACATGTTTTGCTTTTTCAAAAAATAGTTTTTTTTTAAATATTCCATGCGTCCAAAGATGGCAAATAAAACTTGGCCCTTTTAAGGGTTTTAAGATGGTTCTAGCTCCTGTAAAAAACAATTAAAAATATATATTTATAACTGAGAGAGCACGTCTAAACACAACTAAAATAAATCATCGCTCAAATGTCATAATCTAGATAGAAAATACAGGAATACGATCGTATGAAGAACTCCAGACCGCGCATCTTCTTAACGTTACTCTTTGTGGAATTGCGAACTCTTATAGTTAAGCATTTTTTTCGGCACATTGCAAGAAAAAACAAAGAGACTCTCGAAAAGCTGGTAGTAAGCAAGACAGTTGAGGCTAAGCAAGCAAGGGGACAGTCATCTACAAGATGGACGGACCAAATAAAGGAATAAACGTGATTTTTATTGAATACTGCTCAGAACAGAGAGAGGAATGGAAACATATCATACACCCAGTGCGTACCTGATATCTTTGGAGACCATGACACTCGGTATTAAGCATGACGAAGAAGAAGAACGCAATTACTCCTATTTGTTAATTATATTGTTTTTACTCGATTACGTCGCTGTCGCCACTGCCTTATGTCATAGAATAATCAGAATGTATCTAAACATAAAAACTTGGCAAAGTCTGATAAAATTTTTAATTTGTATTTGTTTAC
Source organism: Micrasema longulum (assembly GCF_059751315.1). Classification (NCBI taxonomy): domain Eukaryota; kingdom Metazoa; phylum Arthropoda; class Insecta; order Trichoptera; family Brachycentridae; genus Micrasema; species Micrasema longulum. The sequence goes on along the minus strand of NW_028278052.1, from coordinate 56,716 downwards.
ATAACAAATACTAAACATTCGTTTAATAGAGTTATTAACTCTCTTAGGAGTTTCAGATCGACTGGTAAAGCATGTCATTGAAATCCTTCACGATTCTTTTACATTTTTAAAGTAATAAAGGTCTATGAAATACTGTTCGGTAAAAAAAGCATTGTTTTTTTATTTATTAGTGGCATGAAAAGTATTTTTAAATTTGTGGTTTTGAATTCCTGCAAAAACTGTCATCCCATTGGCCACGCCCCTAATACGTCGCAATTCATGTTTATTTGTTCCTGATTATTCAAATTTGTTCGGAACATTGTCACGAATCTTAACATCACAACTATCAAGGCCAAACATGTCGAGTTTTTCTTGAGACGTATTAAAAAAAAAACGATTTTTCATATTTATATATGAAAACACTTTTCCACTATATTCATATTTATTTTGAAAATACAATTAATTATTCTCAATCCATTTCATATATTTTTATCGGTATTCGTAGTATGCGATATTTCCTATTATGTTCCGAAGAATGAGCGCTATCGCGTGAACATTGCCATGCAAAACGTGTAGTAGAGTAGAAAAGACTAACTGTCTATGCCAGTTTACTGTGAACTCAAAGCTGTGTGTCGCGTCTTTTTACGCAGCTTCACGTTTACTGAACGTTCCGGAACTTTTCTATTATTTACACGGTTTACCACTTTTTATTGTGCACGGTTTACCACCTTTTATTGCAATCAGTAATGCAAAATTAAAAATCTTAGGTTGAATGGAACACAAGACGGGTGCTTAATGCTGCATCTAATGGCAATGACAATGAGTAACATTATTTTAAAATGAGTAGGCGGTAAGGTGGGATGGCAAAAATAATCGATTAAAATTTCATTAACATATTACAACAGAGATGAAGAACGTTTTAGAGAAGATAATATAGATTTCTAGGCATCTACAGGGCTTATGGCCTGTCATTGGCTGGTTTAAGTGGGCACTTAACACATTATATAACATTCACCATTCTGCCCATATTTGAACATCATTATTCCTGCAATCCTTTCATATTTTGATGTTTTTGAAGTTAAAGAGCCGAAACCTTTATTTATACGGGTGAGATTCATCTGATTGAATTATATCACCTACATTCTAGGCAACGCCTGAAAATTGTATATTTAAATTTTGATGCTTTTTCATGGACCAGGTGGATTAATCAACAATATTTTGAATGTGTCTTACTTTCTCTGTTGTAATATGCTAATATTAACAGCTTCGTAGGGAGTTGAATCCTGTCCTTGTCTCCAAAAATTTGGACAAACCCAAAATATTGTTGAATTCAATTCTTTAAATTTTCATAATTGACTTACTTTATCTATGGTTAGTTTGGTATGATTTTTGTTTTGGATTTGTAGTAGGATCTTAGATTTGCTAACAGAATAACGATGCAAAGTCGCCATAGACTACTTGATCGTCATATTTTTTCCATAGTGATAGAGTACCGGCATATATATTTAAATTAATGACAGGGTGACCATTTAATGATAATTTTATGTAATAAATTATGATGATCCCCCATTAACCCTTCTGGGCCTAAGGGAGGTATCTGAGGTCCCCCAGGTAGGATATTTTTTCAATTAATTTTTGTTAATCATCATATTGATTTCTTTTTTTTCATAATCCTACCCCCTGGTGTTTAGAACGAGTCAAAATCATTAAAATTATTTTCTGCCAAATTCTTTCAATAATTCACGTTTGTCTTTGCTTTTTCCCGTGCAAACAGTAAACATTACATTTTACCGCTCTACAGTTAAATATTATTTGACATGTTCACCAATTTGCAAGCGTACTTTTTGCTATTTGATGCCATTATTACATAAAACCGAATTTCGTGATTTATATTTGAAATGCATTCCCCTTCCCAACTTTCCGATGTACCCCTACGCTAGCGTGTAACACGACATTAGATCAGTGCTGTTCAGCGCGTCGCTGTTTTGCAGGAAAAATGCAATATTATTAAGATTACAGTTTTATGAACACTACCACCTCTTTTTTTTACAGTTGTATTTATAGCATTTTGGCTGGGGTATTCCTACCCCCTCAGGAACTTACGTTTTTTTCACCCTTAGGCTAAAAAATGACAATAATTTTTCAATGTTTCGAAATGTAAGATCAAATATTAATTTCACTTATATTCTTTTAGGTGCACTGAGGCAGATCCATACGAATTATCAATGTTTAATACGGAGACAATAAAATACGCAAAATTTAAACCAAACACCCCATTTAAAATTTTGGTTCATGGATACACGGGGAGTAAAGACTTTGACCCTAATACTGATATTAGACCAGGTAAAATGAAACTAACATCAAAAAAATATGTCCACTGAGAGATATTTCAAAAAAGAAAAATAACTTTTTTCAACATGGAATGTAAAAGTGGATCTAGGCATTTTCAAGTCTTTATCATATTGACACTGTTTAACATTCACCATTTTGCCATTATTTGATCAACCATGATTGTTTGTATCCGGAGGATAATGAAAAAAGTTCTATGTGTAATGTATAAACAGAACCCTCGTCGATTGTTTTCAACGCGATGGCTAAACCTCAGATAAAACTCCGCTTTACCTACATGAATTCCATTTTCTTGGGTTATTTATAACGGCTTCAAAATGAAAATATTTGTATTTTTATTGAGGATAAAAAAAGTAATCAGAAACTTAATTGTAGTTTTTACATCATTTTTAAAGACTAAATTCCACCAAACCACTTTTTGTGGCTTGTCGGTAGATATTTTATTGACTTAATAATGTAACCCTTATAAGAAGAATGTATTTACAAAAACAACAGTCGGAATACAGATGCGCAAATATTTTTGTTTGAAAAAATGCCAAGATTCCATATAACTTTCTCAAAGAAATTCTGGAAACAGGCAACTAGAATCCAAACTGTCTATGCGGTATGTAGCTGCAAGCTGCTACCACACCTTTGAGGTTATTTTCACAAAAGTAGCGCTATATACGACTTTATAAATAATCTAAAGTAATAATTTGGCGGCCTTAGCAATGTAGTGGTTTCGACGCTTGACACAGAAGGTTCGAGGTTCGATTTCCAATGAGAAAAATCTTGTGAATTTTCTCAATCCTGGATGTAATTTTCCAGTGTAATTGGGCGTCCTGGCTTGTTGTAGTCCAAAAAAAAAACATCGTCATCATTATTTTCTTTCCGCACTTAATGGTGCATAGGGCACTGAATTTGCAGTGTACCTGTTTTTTTTACATGAAAATAAGATGACCAATCTTACGCTTCAGGTATCTGTCCAAGAACTATGTATTCTAGTGTAAAAACACATTTTTAAATCAATATTTCATGTCAACCATGCCGGTAATTGAATCCGAGACCTTTTGCATGGTAGATAAACGCGTTGACCACTACACCACGAGAAAAAATAAATTAATAATAAAACCTAATATATAATACATGAACTAGATATTACACTCCCAGGCGTTATTAAACAAAAACTCATTTGGGACCGTGCATAAGAAGAAAACATTTTTATGACAATACATCAGTGGCAAATGGTGATTTTATTTACAGTTAAGTTATAAAAAAATATCATATATTTGTACCTACATAGAAGATACATTATAATGTAAGTAATATATACCATTAAGTGATATTTTTCTGTGGTTCTGTGTGATACAACAACTCTTATCCATGAAGTCAACTCTAACAATTTAACTTCGTGATATATTATATTATGTAGATATGTTATCCATTAATGTAACACATAACTCATAAATAAAAATAATAGCTCTATAAATTCAGTCGATATTAGGTATTCAACTGAAATGTCAACTGGCCGAATCGTTCTAGAAATTAATAGTGCTAAAAACGGCCGCGTCGAGCGCCATATATCCTGCAATATAACGCATGAACGTAATTATGGTCCTATGTCAAAAGTACCATTTCAAAGAAAAATACCCCCTAAGAAACAACGATGGAAATACTGTTTTCCAAATCGAGAATCTTTAAATAATTTGTGTAATCTGCAAGTTTAATCTAGGAGAAAAAACCCGCGTTGGGGTTAAGACATTCAAAATATAGTATACTTATTTGTTTGAAAAAATAAGCTGGAATAATCGGCTAGTTTCTTGGATCACCGCAGGCGCTGGGCGCGCTTTGTTAATATTAATATTTATATTAGGATAAAAATACGGTGGAAATAATTAAAAATAAATGGTAATTATTTATTTGTTTTATGTAAATAAAGTTACAATAAAACACTGTATCCCAGCACGTCTTGCAGGTACAGAGCGCATGAACGGTTAGGATTCTAGTTCCACGTTTCCAATTAAAATCAATTTAAATTATACTGGGCCTTACTTATAAACTTGGCATAAAGCGGATGATCCATCCAAATTAAACCACTATTATTAAGTATAACTTTACGCCGAGTTTAGGTAAGGCCCAATATTAGTTAATAAGAAACACGTACGATATATAATATTCCGTTTAATATCAGTTATTTGTACATTTCAAAGTATGTGTAGTGCAATTTCTATTTTTTTTTTCAGAATATTTGAAGAAATGTGAATCGAATGTGATCTCAGTTGATTACAATCCACTTGTAAAGGAACCTTGTTATTTAAGTGCCACTAGGAACGTACCCCTCGTAGGCCGTTGTATAGCACAACTTATAGACGAACTGGTATTGACCAGGAACATCCCTCTTTCTTCTATACACGTAGTGGGATTGAGTTTAGGAGCTCATGTATCAGGAGCCATAGCCAATTGGATCAAATCTGGGAAGCTTGAGAGAATTACAGGTAACTATTTAACTGAATAACGGAATGAATTATGGCCTCCGTGGTGTTGTGGCAAAAGCACTTTCTGTTTGATTTAAGACTGACTGATTTCCACTTGATTTCCTTTAGCAAAATTATCACCCACTAGTAGAAATTAAAGAAATAAAATGAATAAAAAAATTAGTAAAAAAGTATACACCCACAATGCGCGGTCCGTCCATTGAACCAATTTTTCCCTAAAAATTTGACTTCCAAACATTCAGTAAATATTTTTTTATATTACAAAATCAACTCATATTATTAGTAACCACAACACATAATATTCAATTAGTTTGTGGTTAATCGTATGATCTGAAATGGGTTCGTTGTTTATTAATTAGTAACTTCTAAAAAATTGGCGCAAACCCGCACACCTATCGAGAAAGAGAATTCAAATTCATAGTGTTCCATCTAAAGCTTGGGTTTCCTAGGAAAACGGTGCCGATATCTTAACGGCCGTACGAACGGTGATGCGGTGAACGGCCGCCGAAACGGTGACTAGAGAGTGGTTTCCTAGGAAAACGTTGTCATATCTGGCGGCCACGGCAGCTTATCTGTCAAAAATATGCCCTAGAATGCGATCTGTCATATTTGTCGTTATTTATGAATAGTTTGTCACAGTTTTATTTAATTTTAAACATTTTCGAAGGCATGCGACCTTCTCGTGCACGAAAATTGTATTAAAAAAAGAGTCAACTCTTTTTAAGATTTTTAAGACAGTGAATTCAAGGAGAAATACTGTTTTTCGAAGGAAAATATGAGGCGCATAATTACTCTAGTAAAACTCGATTTGGAAGGACACAAACGAGATGAGAAAATACCAGTAGAACTCCAGGGCCTATTTGCTATTCGGTACTGGGGTAGTAATGAGGTATGTAATGAATAATAATTTTGGCAATATGTAAGTATCGTTTCTGTCAATTCATTTGACAATTTTAAATACGTAAATGTTTAATGCCTATAGATATTAACTTTTGATAAATCTTCCAGATTCAAGACGACTCTGCTGATATACACGAATTTAGTCACCAAACTATTTCAACATCAACATCAATTGGCATGAAAAACACCGGACTATATTATAATGAAGCCAGTGTCCAGAACAAATCTAGTTATATCCGGCTTATTTTGTATGAGAGGATTTCTTAAAGTTATAGGTGCAATAGATTTTTTTTAAAATTTATTAATAACAAATTTAAATATAATATTAAATACAATTTTTTACATTAATCAATTACATATATTTACATTAACGTTTCCCATTACGTAAAAGAAATAAACAATTCTTGTGTACATAATCGGGAGTGACGTCTTATAATAGATTATTTTAGAATAACATAAATAAATTACAAAAAAGATATTAACGATGATTTCAATCAGTGTTACATAAAGAAGAATTATAGATGTAATTTTTTACTTCTTTCTTAAATATATTGTATTCCTGACTGTACTTTTTATTATCTTTGTTCATTTCATTAAAGAAAAATATTCCTCTGTAAGTATAATGATGTTGTGCAGTAGTTGTTTTTAATTAATTTAATCCATCACAATAGATCTTCACAGGTTGCAGTGACGTCAGGAGTTTGTATACAAGGCCTACTTCACAATATCTTTGATATCCGATAATAATGCTATTAACAAAAAAGGCATTTGAATTGTTTCAAACAGATAAAATATTACTCCCTAGTTTACCTCACCCTTTAGATAATAGTAGAACTTTATTTTTCAAATTTGATCCTGTACTTACATTTTATTAAGTGTGTTTGCAATAATTGGATCAATTCAAAATAATCCTCATTTAAATGATTTCAGTATAATATTAGACGCTCAATTTCAACATTCGAAATTCATTAATGATCTTGAAAAAAAAACCTTGATCAAATTTGGGCACATGATATCATACAAAGTCCTATATCCAAGCAACATTCTAAAACAAAATGTATCCCTAGAGTTAAAAGTTTTTAATGAGAAAACAATTGGTGGGTTTAAAGTGCGTAGCGCCTAAAAATCCAGAACTGTTTGTAGAACCCGAGAGTACTCTAGATTTTAAAAGTATATTTTGTAGATGGTGGAAGATTGTAAATGGGTAAAGTGTATTTGAATTTCAGAGATTCAACAATCTTCACAAGGAACCCATTAGAGAAGATAGTGTAGATCATAAAAATTTTCTAAGAAACATGTCCCTTTGGTTAAAAACTTGGAGACTCTCAATACCTGAGAGTTAGTCTCTAGGTGTACAAAAATTTAAATCCCCCATTACTACATTGGATGCGTTTTCAATGTTGATCCTATATATATTTTCCATACATAAAGTAGAATATTTACTCTTGAGTAAATTTCAAAACGATAACTTAGAAGCGAGGTTCGGCTGTTATCGTCAAACGAGTGGAGCTTATTATTGTATTATTTATTTGCAAGTCTTAGAGAGTGAGAGAAAGCTTTGATTTAAATGTGCTGTAATATTGCTGGAGTTGAGCGAGGTTTTGGTAGGTATGTGAATATGAGAGTTAGTGTATATGAGTGTGAGGGTGGGTTTGTGGAAAGGGTGAGTGTGTGTTTGATACAAGGGGATAGAAACATCTTAAATTTATAATGTAAAAACAAATATATGATTTATAGTTTATATAATATATGTTTAGTCTCTCTGATTTGATGTTATATGTTAAACTTTTAAATAGTATTCCTTGAGTATGTTGGATTTATAGATAAATATTTGCAATTTGTAAAATATCATAATTACTTATAATCACATCTATATAATAACTAATTTTAGTTTATTTAATCCTGTAATTATTGTTATTAATATCATACTAAATGGGATATGATAAGGTTTGCTGACGATATTGCTATGGTTGCTGAAAGTGAAGAAGAACTAGCAAGAGCCCTTACAACTATGGAAAGCATTCTTCAAAATAACTACAGTATGAAGATAAATAAAGACAAAACAAAGCTACTGACTGTAGGCCGAATACAACACCAGATGAGAGTAGTGATGTCGGGAATACCACTAAAGAACACCAAGGAGTTTCTCTACCTCGGGAGCAAAATAACGTGGGACGGTTGGTCTAAGAGCGAGGTCGACAGCCGTATACATCAAGCTAGACTTGCATTTAATAAAAGGTCCAAAATAAAAGAATCAAATAATATAGACCTAAAACTAAGAATACTCCTAATCAAGACCTATTTATGGAGTATCTTGATGTATGGCTGCGAGACATGGTGCGTATCCGAAAGAGATAAACAGAGACTAGAGGCTTTTGAGATGTGGTCCTATAGAAGACTACGAGGAATTTCCTGGAGAGACCACATTACAAATGAGGAGGTTCTCCAAAGAATCGAAGGTGGAAGGCACCTGCTCAGGACCTTGTCCGAAAGGCGAGCGAGATGGATCGGTCATGTAATACGTCAAGAAGGCCTGCATGTGCAATGGAGGGGATGACCGAGGGAACAAATTCTAGGGGATGCCCACGCCAAGAGTACCTGGAGGACCTATTAGAGGACGTGCGCTGCTCATCATATGTTGACTTTAAATGAGCCGCACAAGACAGGGAGGAATGGAGGAGAAGAATGAAAGGAATTGCTGCCAGCCAATCCCAGGATTGAGACCAGAGAAGAAGAAGATCATACTCAAATAATTTTAAAAAATACATTACATAATAATTTATAAAATAAAAGGTGTATGTTTTTGATTAAATAAAAATAATATATGCAATAACTACATTTTTATTTGTAACTGATCTTGGTGCGTTCTATTCCTTCACAGGGCCAATTTCTAGTGTTTTGGTGAACAAATCATGATATCCTGTAAACAGAAATAAGAGAAAGAAATATTTTTTTCTTTTATTTAGGAAACATTAAGTACTATTACATAGTTTTATAGTATGCAAAATTTTATGTAAATTATGTTTTTAATACCTCTTATGAATATACACATTATTGTTATTCCATTTTGTATTATAATTTTATATGTATTCTTCTCCTTTTTGTAAATCATGAGAAATGGAGTTTATACTCACATAATATATTCTCTATTGCATAATATTTATGTAAATTTAAGATCATAATGAAAAATTCTCAAACGATAACGATACTAAAACGATTTCTTGTTTAGCATTAGGTCTTATACCCATATATATGTAACTAATATAATATTTGTACTTTTATACAAATATGAACCAAACTTTTCTTCTTTAAATATCTCTTTGTAAAACAAAAGAACCAGAATTCACTTTACTTTACGTTTTCTTTAATATACATATATAAACTTGTAATAATTGTAGTAACAATTTATACTGGAACATCAGAACTTAATATTGCTTACTATATATAAACTGTACAGATTTCTTCTGAAAAATTACAATTATTATACACTTACTTCTTACAGACACCATAATATATACTTATAACTTCCATATGTAATAATATACATAACTACAAACTGTAAGTTCGAAACCAAAATGTCTTCAGCGTTTAACTAATAATTTATGTACCCCACAACACAGTATTGTATAACTTTTAACTCTTTAGGAATATCATCTGCTCCCTATCATACAAGTATATATCCAACCTCTTTGAATCATAATTAAATTCATTTTATTAGTCTGTCAAAATATAATATAGTATTTTACATAGTAACAACAAACATAAAGAATACATTTGTCATTACAAAGCAGACATTGTAATCAATTCATTATTACTCTATTATAGCTATGTAAGTACTCACCTAGAATTTACATCCATAATTTGGAATCCACAATACATTACTTATATTGACAGGCTGGAGAAAGTACAAAATATTTTTTTAATATATTTGAATTTCTGATGCTCTTTTACATTTCACTTGAAAGACTTTTATTCTTTCTTTTTTCACTGCTGGTTTTATATTTTTAAACTTATTTGAATTACTTTTAGAATAGCATTTAAAAATAATATATTGCTTTTTTTACCATAATATGTTATTATTTTTTTAAGATGTTTTTTTAAATTAACTTAAATTTATTGTCTTTTTTTCTTTAAATATCTCTTTTTACAAAGAGATATTTAAAGAAGAAAAGTTTGGTTCATATTTGTATAAAGAACTAATATTTTATGAGTTATATGTATATATATGAGTATAAGACCTAATGCTAAACACGAAATCATTTTAGTATAGCATACTTGAGGATTTTTCATTATAATCCTAAATTTACATAAATATTATGTAATAGAAAATATATTATGTGAGTATAAACTACATTTCTCATGATATAAAAAACGGAGAAGAATACATATAAAATTATAATACAAAATGGAATTACAATAATGTGTACATTCATAAGAGGTATTTAAAACATAATTTGCATCCAGGTAAAAATAGTTTGCTCATATTTATTAGTACATTTTTGTTTTTATGATCAGTATTATTCTGGGAAGTGTTCATTTCAGGGGAGTGTCTGCCTTCCTGGAGGTGGATCTGGTGAGTCCGAAGTAAGTACTGCTGTGGGTATGGTGTCATTGGATTTTTCCATCACAATAGTGAAGGTAGATTTCAGAAAGTCTTGTCTCCCGTCTATTCTACATTGTATGGCGTTCTGGAATGGTCTTCTGTGGCAGTCAGTAAATATAAATACGTGGCTCGTGTTGAGAAGTTCTTTGTGGATAAAGGTTTTCTTTGGACTGTGGTGGATGCCTGGTGTTTGTCTGATGTCTGCGAGTCTGAGTCGTAGGTCGTTGACGAATGTCCCCTTGTCCTTGCATGTTGAGGCAGTGAAGAAATCGCTCGGAAGCCTAGTAATTTCTGCTGGCAAACATTTGAGTTCGACTCGCACAGCAAATCTAGTAGTACTATCGGGAGAGTATCTACCCTCTCACTACTCATATCTTGATCTGCACTTGGGTGAAAATAATTTTGTAGTATGTACTTATTCTGAAAATAAAATTCACAATGAATATACAGGAAAGTTATTGCAACCTACCTTATGTATCTAAATAAGAACTTATTACTGGTGTTTATGGAGTTGCTATAAAACTAGTTTGATCTTGTCTCAAATATAAATGGGAGCTCATTTACATACCATATTATTTAATTGAATTCGGTGATAAGAATCCTGGAACAAATGTATTAATAAGTCCCAAGTATGTCTATATTTAATCGTTTTTCTGTGCCATTAGTTTACTCATTAAAAACAATGTTTTGAGTATGTCCAATGTTTGCAGACAGGCTGGATTTCCTCCCTAGGGAGTTATCTAGTTCTAAATTTGTTGCAACAGAGAGGGAAAACATTTTCGAGAAGGGAATATGGAAGTCTAGGCACTTACAGGGCTTATGCTCTGTCATAGGCTGGTTTAAGTAGGCATTTTACACATTGTAACATTCTCCATTCTGCCTATGTTTTAACATCACATTTCCTCAACTCTTCCATCTGTTTTTTTTTGTGAAGTCAAAGAGCTGAAACTTTTATCATTTGGGTGAGATTTATTCGCCTGAACCAATTCACCTACGACGCAAATTCAGTATTCCCTTCTCAAAAATGTTTTCCCTCTCAGTTGTAACAAAAATTGTTTATGTTGGTGACTACTCTTTGGTGTTTGTAGCTTTCTAGAATAAATAAATGTAATAATTAATGCAGAAAAAATATTATAGTAATGTTCATACAAGAATTACATTGGTATACTTATTTGTATCCATCGACAAATTTGTTGTATTCATTTCATGTTCAAAGGGCATATTTTATTTAAAATTCATCAAACTTACTCTGTTAAGATTATGTTCCAGGCATTTTTCTTGGCTCTTTAATATTCATGGAGAACTCCTTATTTTAAATCACACCCATGTGACTTTTAATCTGAAATGTTGTGTGTTATTTCATAAAATGTCAACTTCAAAATAGGTTAGGATTTGGTAAGGTAACCTAATAAAAAGTGTGATAATGTCCTTACAAGACAAAATGCGTCACATTTTACACCCTTGTAAATAAAAAAAATAAAAGGATAATTGAATCCAATAAAAGCATTTTACTTTGGATACCTTACGAAATTTTAATATAGAATTCAACCAATTATCTGCAGACACAATAAATAGGTTAGGATTCCTTGGAATCTATTACGTATAAACAATGTTATAATACATGTTTTGAATTAGAAAAATAACATTATGATAGATGCTTAGCTTTTTTCTTGTAGCTTATAAACATTTGCTCTGTTATTTTTATATGATTCTATTGTTATTTACATTTTAGTACATACCTGATATTTCAAGCGTTGTCCCGATATTTCTTCACGAACTTTGTTTCAACTCGACTTTTTAATAGTCTTTGCCCTTCCATTACATAAATCGTCATGATTTTTACAAAATTAATCAATATTTCGACATTTTCAACATTCCGCACCACGTTTGCACTCATTTTGACAGCCAAACGGTCACCGCTTCGCGACAAAAACCGTTCGAAAACAGTTCGCACCGCTGTGACGGCCGTCCTGCAAATGGCGGCACCGTTGCTTCGACGTTACGTTCACGGTCAACGCTCTCTAGGAAACCAGCGCCATTGATTTACATAGTCAACGTTTTAATGACGTCATCCGCCGTCCCGTGACGGCCGCTTTGTGACGGTACCGCTGTCTTAGGAAACCATAGCTTAACTCTGGAATAAGGACCTGTATACGTCTATTAAATCCTATAAGGCGGTCGCCCAGTTGTGAATTCATAAGTCCGCGCGTGCGCAAATTGTAATCTTTAGTAGCGCTGTGGAAGCAGTTCTAACAAACCAATTCATGTTTATTTTTCATAATTCTAATATTAAACTATATCAGAGCTCTAAATTTAATCGTTAACTTCACCATGTGCCCCTGCGCACCCACCCCAATTTTACAGGGCCGGATGGATTGGAACGATACATGTGAAATGGGCTCAACTCTTTGGCTAACCTTTTAACTCCCTCCATATTTATTTGAGAGGTAGTTTATCACTGCAATATTTCTCGATCTCTGGACTGGCGTCTAAAGCGAAAGACTAATCATATTGTATTAGTGTATCTTGCAAATTATCACTAATACGCTGCGATTGGAGTGCCAAGGCAGTGTTCTATGCTCCATTAGGCGTAGATAACAATTTAATGATTTAACTTTTTGTACAAATGCTTTTTTTTTATACTGACAGATTTATTACCACGTGGTAATTCCCATCAATCAAAACGTACAATTTACTACTAAATGTATTTTGTAATTGAGTATCATGGTACAAACATTAAATGATATGAATTTTTTCAGGTTTGGATCCAGCATTGCCTCTATTCGTTACGAATGATCGGAAGATAAAATTGGATGATACTGATGCTAAGTTCGTTGATGTTATTCATACGAATGGTTTAGCCAAGGGAGTATTGCACAATTCGGGACATGTGGACTTCTTCGTTAATGGGGGATTCAGACAACCAGGATGTAACAAGCTTCCAAGCATGAGTAAGTGAAATTCGTGGTCATAAAAATAATAGCGAATCGGTACCTAAAGAATTCCGGAGGAGAAGATTAGTATTCTAAAATATCACGCGTCATAGAGTTGGAATTTTTTTATTATTATTAACAAATAAATATGTAATTTTATGTTTTCGATATTTAAAGTATACTTTAAAGTCAAATATTTAAATAAATGATAGAAAATATTTGTATAAAACCACTTACCGATTTTTTTTCATGTCAATATTAACTACTAACAGCGTGTGTCCTAGCAGCACAATGGTTTTATATTTTTATGCTACTACTGTGGTGAAAGTGTATAGTAGAATTCGCTTGTTAGTGTGGTGACTTTCCTGACAAAGAGACGGGCACGTCTCGAAACCGGTAATCAGAAATGTCAATATGTAATAGCATACAATTAATTACCTACATCGAAGGGTAATTTTATTTTAACTAAAATCCAAATCAAATACAAGACATTAAAAAAATGTATTGAAAATATGGTATTGCCATACATAAATATCCATATTTATTCAAATCTTCGTGTATAAAGAAAAAGTACTTTGGCGAACTTATTGCTAAATACAATATATTCCAACCAACCAAAATACCGACTGATCAAAAAAAGAATTGGTCAAAAATTAATACTAAAAAACATTTATTATATTTTGCAAATTTTCAGTTGTAATAAATTGTTATTTTTTTAAAGTAGGTAGGTGAAGTACCTAAGGTGAAAGCCAATTGTACAATTTTACCGCCATCTAGCGGCCAAACTAATAAACATTTTCAATATAATGTTTACAGATAACATTCAAACCAATGGCAATTCAATCCATGTCGAATTTATTGGTGTTTTCAATAAAAATACATAGGTTCGTGAACTACCCTATAATGATGATATAATTTGCTTATATCTTGTTACTTTAATAATTTGATCATGATATAAAAATGTTATTGATAAATAAAATCATTATTCGTTGTTTTTAGTAGCCAAATATTTGAACAAACTTACCGATTTGTTTTTTTTTTTTTTAATCAGTAGTTCTAAACGTATTTTTTCATAGGAAGTCTTTTAAAAAAATAGTCGTGCATTTAGTTGTTTTACTTGTAATATTTTTTCTTGCAAAAATGCTAAATGAACAGCGATAAATTAGAACAAACCATTTACAAGTGTCTATAAAATAATATAAGAGCTGTAAAAATGGTAAATGTATTGTTATTTTTATATTTTTGGAGTCATCTAGAACGATTTGGGTTACGACTTTTATCTGTTATAATCTTAGCATAATATTAGGCCAATGGCTAATAGAGTCGCTTTTCAGGACAAAAACCATTCTATGATTATCAAGCACGTAGTTAGCTACAATTTACAGCATTACAACGGACCGTAGATACTCAGGTTGAGAATTGCAAGCGCAAGCCGAAACCATTAATTACACGTTTGTTGTTAAACTAAAGGAAAAAAAAATAAAACGCTTTTGTTCTCTATCATAGACCTTAAGGTCTTCTCTTGCGAATCATTGAGTTTATAATTTGTCTATTTCCAATATTACATGTACAATGCAAAGTGACGATTACAAAAAACGCTACATACGTCTTTTTGGGAAGATATGAGGATATTGAAGAAATAAAATGAAACGGTAATATTTATTTTTCATAGTGGAAACTTTTCATTTGAAGTGTTGTAATTGCAGCTTCGGCGCATGCGCATTATGTCATCACAAACGTCAAATAACGATCTGACGCAAGCGCTGTAACTACCTCTAATTTTTCAATCTAGATCCTTGAATTCGCTAGAAGGATCTGTCATTGTTGTCTGAACTGTAAAACATTCCGCGCTCAATGTAAGAATTTAAATTTACTTATTTTCTCTCGTATTTCAAATAGGCGTCTGTAATTAAAAGTAGACACATCGAAACTATTTAAAATTGAAATGAATCGCAATTAAAACAAAAAGCTCTCATGAATGTGATATTTGTCCATTCCAGTGCTTATACCGTGGGGTACGGGGTACGGGTGCCTTCAAAAGATATGTGCTTATGCTTCGAATGAACAGGCTCGATAGCGTATCTTCGTAATACGCTATTGACCGGGAAAGTTTATTTTCTGTTACTACTGTTCTGTCATAGTGCGCCCGTCATCTCAGGGGCTCGATTATGATGGGAAGATAAATACGTCATACGTTCACCTTGGCGGTATAGTTGAAGATAAATTCGCTCTAGCGATTACAAAGATATACTACCGACCCCCCTCTTCAAGTTTTGGGTAGGTTAATCGATATGAAACAAAGGGGAAGCGTACGTTACCGTACACATATATACGCTCTAAAATGACAAAGCTTCAATATTACGTCATAGTTAAAGATAAAATTCTCTCGACCGACTGCAAAGATATACTATCGATGTATCGATACCCCCACCATCAAGTTTTGACGTAAGTACATCGGTTTATACCGACGGGTGTAGAACCCCTCGATACGTTTATCTACGCATTAAAAGTGACAAAAATTTTGTTCCACCGAGTAATTTTTTATAAGTACAATTTATTTAAATTTTTAATCGTTTTGAGGTTGGCACTTTTTTTTAAAGGCTTACTAAAAATATAAGAAAGGAATAAGTTAATTTTGGAGTCTAATTGTATTCCGACACAACTGTCAGATTATGAGAAACAAGCGGCTACTTGCAAAAATAATCTCGCTAGGTTCTGTCCTATAGTTATGAAGTTACCACTGTAAAAAATAAATTAAGTTATTATATTTTTTCCATCTGTTTTACTATATTTCTGAGAGAACGTATCGAGAATCGACTTTGTAATCACTACGTACTACTTTAGTAGATAAATGCAGACGATCGTTAAGCATATCGTTTTGACAATGGTTAAAAGTCATATAAATATCATGTCCAAGCGAGCATTTTTCGCTTGAATTGAGATTTATTGAAGTTTATAATCGCTTTGAAGTAGGCACGAAGAAGCCTATTTAAAATATAAATGAGAACTATTTTAAATGTTAACGGCGTAAGGAACGCGGACTATTTTTTTTAGCGGTCATTCATTGGCTTATTTCGATCATATGATGTCGATATAGCAAGTAAGTATATCATACCGAGGTAAGATACAGATAGTACAGAAGTTAAGTATACCGTCTCGATATATACAGATGAAAATAGCGTTCATAATCGAGGCACTGGTGTATGTAGCTAGAAAAAATAATGAGCTATATTTATTTAAAACTCGATCCTTTTTATTTTCGTTATTTTTTTCTTTGTCATAGAATGTTTATTTAAACTAAAAGTGTGACATTTGACTTTTCCTTAAACTCGTGGATTACCCATTAACTTCTATAACGCCTTTTCATGACAATAAAATTAGAATGCCGGTGTCTCAGTTTTTACTCAGATAGATTATCTTAGATCATTACAGGGTTATGCGTGTTTAAAGTCATATAAAATTATGAAAGACATATTGGTTATACTTAAAAACACTTAGTATGAGAATTTTGATAATGTGCCTATTTAAAAATAAAATGCACTTATGCCGTTAAAATAAACAAAATGCCAAATACGATTTTGATTAATTTATTTGATTTTTATACCTGTTTTTTTTTACATTCTTATTCATATCTGTCTCTTTTTAAGTTCTCACGTCATTTTTCATTTTTCACTACTAAAAGTTAGAAACACCAAACTTTTTAGTTTTAAAAGTAAGTGCTTGAAGAGAATATTAGGTATAAGATGGTTTAATTTCATTACCAACATTGAAGTCCGAGAACGGACGCAGCAACTTCCTACAACGAGCATCTTAGGGGTACAGCGATGGACCTCGCTTGGACACGTGCTGCAGATGCCTCAGGAGAGCTCTCTCTTTCATACTTGCGGGATCCTGTCGTTCTGAGAGGCCGTCGACGACGATTTTTTGGATTTATTCGGCGTTATGTAAGATGGATTGACGTGGGAGGAGGTGAGAGTACTGGCTGTCATTAGGGTCTCCTGGAGGCGTCTTATGATGTCCGCATTCTCCACTTTATTTTTTTATTTTTTTTATTTTTTATTTAACAAATTTACGGACAATGTCCAATTTAAACAAATTACATGACGAAAAACAATAATGATAGAGTAAGAAATTATCGAAAAAATACAACAAAGAAAAGCAATGACAAGTTAATAAATTATACTAGCATTATGGAATCCAGGTTAATTCAACAAATATACAGTCAATTTATTGGAAATATTTCTTCGGCTTATTTGTAAAAAACTTAATTTACAATCAAAATAATTTAGATCTTAATTTTTATTTACAAATCTAATCATTCTGGGTAGAGGCAAATGGAAACTATAATTAGTCTTATGATGATCGAGGAACAGAATTTCATTATTTCTGAGTCTACGTGAAGGAACATTACGAGATATTTGTTGTAGAATAGTCGGGGCATCAACTAAACTATTAAGTATCTTAAACATGCAAATTAAATCTGCGTTAAATCGCCGTTTTCAGAGACTGGATATATTCAGGAAAAGTTCCACGTCGGTATTTTTATAGTGATCTATTGTGATTCCTAGTTTGTACGCAATTTTTCTTATAAATTAATGGTGAACTGATTCGATGCGATTTATATGAGTAACATATGAAGGAGACCATCTTTCGGAGACGTATTCAAGAATGGGACGAACCAATGGGCAGTAAAGTGATTTTAGAGTTAAAATGTTTTTAAAATCGGATGTAGTCTATTAACAAATCCAAAGAATTTAAGACTTAGGTGCGGATGTAGTAAAGAAGACGAATAGTTGTGATCGCGTGGTTAGTATTGCGGACTCACGGATCTAAGGTCCATGGTTCAAATTCACTCTACCCCAACTTAAATCCCATTTTAAAATAAGGATTTATTTACAACCCCTTGAAAATGGCCTCCGAAAATTTAATATTTTAGTACATCGTAAAAACACGAATAATTTTGTTGTATTTCTTGTTGAACTGAAGATATCTTGCAGGACACCCGCTGGCACAGTGCGGACTTGCAACTCGGTTATGCTTTTACTATACCCTGTCTATGTAATCTAGAAGTGTGTAAGGACCAAAATTAGATTATATGAATCATAATTGTACAAACATGTTTACAATCATATTAATTTTAAAATAGAATATAGATAATGCAAAAATTCTGATAATGTTTTCGCATTCCAATAAACCATGTACATATATATATATCAATGATTGTTGTGGCATTTTTTTTTTTACTTTTTTAGCTGTCGATCAGTGTAGCCATCGCAGAGCTGGTGTATATTTCGCAGAATCGATCAGTTCTCAAACTGGTTTTTTTGCTAATAAATGTGACTCTTGGGTTAAATATATTACCGGCAAGTGTCAAAATATACGTTCTCCTGAGACCATAATGGGAGAGTTTACGCCTAATACGTAAGTAAACTTTATTACTCGTTAAATGTTTGAAGCGCTATCTTTAACATTATTATTAAATATATTTAAATGAAATAACTTTGAATCAAAGAAGTTTATGATTAACCCTAAAGACGACATAGTGTTTTACCAAAACTAGTGGGTTATCAAATTATATAAAAAAAGGTAGTGCATACAAAAAAAATCAAAATATTTTATTTTTATACAGTGGAACTTTTCGAAATTGCCTATAAAGATTAGAATTTTCTGCTATTTCAAGTTTTGCTGGTAGCAAAATAATTTTGATTCAAATGCGTCCTAAATGAAATATTTTCTAATAATAATAAATATTAACGTTGTAAAGTTGTGTGTCCAGACGAATAGAACCAAAACCCTGTACGTGTGTTTTTGGGTGGTGACTTTTTTATGTAGTGATTAGCGCGTTGGCCTACCAAACTTGAGGTTTCGAGTTCAATTCCTGGCATGGTCGCCATAAAATAATTTTATTGAATATGGTTTTACACTGCTATATTTTACTTTTTTTTTAAGAAATTGTTTTTGTATATTTGAATACGTTTATTTATGTAAATTGTTTGAGTACATATTTTTTTAATAAAAAAAACAAAGGCATTGGGGGGATCCTGAGGGGTGGGGATGACGTGTTGGCCTCTGTCCATACGTCCTCCTCCCCCCTCCTTAATCTGCATAGAATGTGTATTCCTTAAGAATATTTATAATAACTTTCCTCTATGCGCAGCTGACAGAGTGTCCCCCAGGACTCTAAAACAGCTGCGGGTTGATGGTGGGCTTAAGAATCTCCCCTCAATGCTGTATTTTACTGGACCTAGACTAGAAATTATAACGTTAACCTGATCACCTTACCTTCGCGTAACAATTACTTAAGAAACGCTTCATTAGATGTACCAATGCAGTGCTCTATGCACCATAGGGTAAAGATAAGGAAATTATGATAATAAAAGTTATAGAATATATTTATATTACAAACTAATCATAAATATGTTACCAGTTACTGTTAACTATTTACTTTCAGCATCTTACCTACTGAAATTGCACTTATTAAAATATTTCGATTCGCAACAAAATTCAAGGTTGAGTCAATTCATTGTATTGTATTATATATAAATAAATAAATAAAATAAATAAATATCATTAATGCCAACATATTAGGGCTCTTATAAGTCTGTTGATTGGCGTACACAACTTAGAGTAATACTTCGCGACCCGCTTATAGAGACCCCCTTTTGCTCTATTGCATAGATAAAAAGCCTGGTAAATTATTGGTTTGGTTTTCGATGCAACAAACGTATAACGGACGGTTCGTCTCTGTGCTTGCCATTTCCGACTGGAGCACCTACGGCCCGTTGTTTTCTTTCTGCAAACTCTAGCTGACTTCACGATTGACAATCCTAGTATGTTTTCTGCCCGCATGAGCGACTTTATAGGCGGATCGCGAATTATTACATAATTACACAACGATATTTTCAAACGCGTTCGTCAGTAGTTCATGTCAGGACTGCGGGACACAAATGTGACTTGGGAAAATGCCCAGGAGCAGGCAGCTGACAGTGATGAAACGGAATGATGATTTCTGAACGCTATCACGTATATAATTTATATTTTAAAAAAAATCAAATAAAAGTAAAGGTGCGAAGGTTTTCACTGTTATTTATAACAATATGTTTCTTTTTTGGGTGATACCGCGTGTGTTAGATTTGTTTCGACGTTTCAGGAGCCAATCTTTAGGGTAAATTGTGTGACCCCACAGTTTGTGACCACACAGTTTTCCCTGAAGATGGCTCCTGCAAAAGTAGCTGAAACGTCGGAACAAATCGAACATTCACGGTATCACCCAAAAAAGAAACACATTGATATTATTTAATAAAACTACATTTGATAATTAGGTTAAAACTTTGACTTTCAATTACGAAGTTCTGCATTTAACTTATGCAATTGTATATTTTCAGAAACAATAAAAGAGGTTATAATAATAAAAATACTTTATAGTAATTTTTTTACCAGTGAGTTTTGTTTGCTTATATTCTTATAATTGTTACTTATACTTAAGTGATTTTAATTTAAATTCTTTAATTTACATAATTATATAATATCATGATTTAAAACCCCTGCTTGCACTTGTATATAACATAGAATTTTGTTTAGTCTCCCACCAGTCTGACGATGTCGGTCACGACGAAACCCGGTCACTGGTAAAAAAATTATAAAATAATCATAAATAAAAGTCGAATAAAACTATAAAGTATTTTTTATTATTATAATTAAAATGCAGTTCCACTAAGAAATGCCAGTAGAAAAACTCAATATATTAATAAAAGAGATGTTTAAAAAAAAAAAATACTTTTCAAATATTATGTTTCAAGAAAAGATATGATACGACCAAAACGTTGACAACCCTGCTTTAACTTTCACTCTTTCTGACGTTCTGCATTATTTTTACTTTCATCTCAGTGAGTCGTGCATTCATCTCGCGTGCGAGTCACACCAACATGAACTAATTCACGTAACTTTTGTATCTCAAAAGAAGTCATCTTCGATGACGTTAGTCATATACATTTATAACTCATAAATATCTGCAGTAATATACCCAAATACATCAGTATAATACATATAAATGTGGATACATTTTCTATGTATTAGAATATGGTATGCAGTGGAAAGCTACATGTCATCCAAATATATCTCGTCGATTCTAAGAGTTTAAACACAGGATCTCAGGGTTGAGCCATGACTGGCAAATGCACGTACCAATACACCACGAGGTCGACAAATTTGCACCCTTTGTAAAAATCTTACCTGTTCGGTTAAATATTATAGTTAACAAAAGAATGACAAGGTATTGGTTAACTGTGTGAAACTACGAAGTGCAAAACCATGTGGCTATTGTAAGTTATATAACAATTTGTTTGAAAACGCATTATTCAATGGGTAATCAAATAAGGATGATAATAAGTATCATTAAATTTGTTCATTGACATGCTAAGAGTTTCACAAATCGAATGTTATTGTATATAATTCTAGACTTCGCATAAAATTTATATGAAATATAAGAGATTTATATAACCTTAACTCTTTGAGACAGTTTTTTATTTAAGTAAAAAGTAATTAAATTTTATATTTGAAGAACTAACTATGTAGTTATTCAATAGAATATATACTATACAAGCTTCTTTATGAAGGTACTTAACAAATGAATTCTATCTATTTTATTTTATCAGTATTATGCTGTGTATGGAACTAATAAATCAAGTCTTTTTGTCTTGTAAGGATTGTAATGTGAGATGGATGCGCTCAAAACTAGACAGGAGTGGACTAAAGAAAATGTTGTTTATTTTGTTATTTATTATGTTTTTCTTATTATGAATCTCTTTTTCAATTTCTCCTTTAAGTCCATGAATATTCTAAATCTGGCACGTACCAATTAAATTGCAATGATTGCGATTCAATCTAAATTGGAAAAACTAAAATAAAATTGAATATAAGTGTAAAAGAACACTTAAGTTGCCTAAATATTTTTTTGTTCTGAATTCGCAAACCACCTGATGGAAAATAATTATAATTTCAATAGGGACACTGAATGAAAAGTTCTTCTAGTTGAAAATAAAATATAAAAATTAGGCAACTTGGAAATCTTAAAAAATGTGGCTGCACTTGAGCTACATGCCGGAACTGAGTGACTGCGTTTAGTTGACTTGTTAGGCTCACTGTTTGGGCTGACTGTTCGGCCTGACTTTCGTTACCATATCCTGTGGTCTCTCAATAGGCCGCGTTCCTTTGTTCTTCGTGTCTCCATGGCAGGAACGATATTAATGTTCTGCAGGACGTTGATCTCGTCGTTATGTGCAATACTGTTAGTCTTACAAAATATAATGTACTATATTCAATACAAAATGATGACTTCTAACGATCGTCGCTCTATTTCAAGTAAAATGTTTGCACGTCTGCGTGTCATCGATCAATGGACTATGAACCCCAAATGTGTAAAAACAACTGTTTAAATCAGTCAGGGGCTAATGACTTCTGTTAGAGAAAATGTATTTTTTAATTATATTATCAATGTAGTAATAAATATAATACACCACGGTTTCAAAAAATTAATTGAATATTTGGTACATTTTTAATACCAACATGCTTCAAAGAGTTAAAGAAAAATGAGGCATTATATTTTTTTACTGATGTTAATAATAATTCATAAAATAAGAAATTATTAGAAAGGTCTGAGGCCTTCAAAAGTGATTGATAGAAAAATGGTTTTTGCGAATATTTTTTCACATCTACTATACATTTATTTTAAAAATAAATTTAAGTGTCATTATTTTTCTGGGTAAATTTGTTTGTCTTCTTTTTAAATTTATTTCAAGAGGGAAAACATTTTTGAGAAGGGAATATGGAAGTCTAGGCATTTACAGGGCTTATGATCTGTCATTGGCTGGTTTAAATGGCCACTTTACACACTGTGTAACATTCACCATTCTGCCCATGTTTTTGAACATTCACATTTCCTCAACTCTTCCATTTGTTGACTTTTCCATTCCTCAGCTCTTCCATTTGGTTAAGCCCGATGAATCTCACCCAAGTGATAAGGTTTTAGCTCTTTCACTTCACAAAAGTCAACAAATGGAAGAGTTGAGGAAATGTGCATGTTCAAACATGTGCAGAATGGTGAATGTTACACAGTGTGTAAAAAGTGGCCACTTAAACCAGCCAATGACAGGTCATAAGCCCTGTACATGCCTAGACTTCCATATTCCCTTCTCTAAAATGTTTTCCCTCTCTGTTGAAATAAATTAAAAAATGAATAACTCCCTAGGGAGAAAATCCAGACAGTCTGCAAGCATTTGGACATACTCAAACATTGTTGTTATTCTTCATTTAAATACTTATTCAATTTTGTGATGCTGTGTATTCTTCAGCCTGACTTGTTTTTTTGCATCTATCAACATTCGAACCGTAATTTATTTAGCCGTTCATTCTCTCTGTCATGCCTAACTATCGCAAAACCTCTTTCTAAGTTTGTTTATAATGCTCGCCTCGGATTGCTCAGTTTAATATATGATTAAATGTAAAATTGGCATTTATATAACTCAACAAAAAACTAGATCGAGTGATATAAGTTTTGAAAAATAACTTTGGTAAACACTTTCACAGGCCGACAAGATTGTAATGTAATAAATAACTAACGAATATAATTTTGTCAATACTTTCCATCCCGGCATGCTTCTGATTCGCATTAAAGAACTGAACTTTGAGATTTACAAAACAATAAAACGGATGTGATATTATTTTAATATAGAAGCATGTATCACTAAATGTTTGCTATTATTTTAGTCATTTCATGCATCCGAATGGTTCAAATTGAAAGTGTCACTATATAAAAACTAAGTTTAGTTTTAGAAACGATAAAAATAAAAAAAAGATAAAAAATTTATCGTTTCTTACTTTTTATAATGTTTATTTGATTCGTTTTCATTATTCGCTTCAGTCTAAGGACTTAAAAATATTTTAGTGTAAAAACACTTTAAAAATATTTCATGTCAATTATGTGAGAAATTGAATTCAATACCTCGTGCATGGGAAGCAAGCGCGCTGACCATTAGACCACGAGGCGGCCCGTTTTTTACCAGATAAAAATAGTTCCTTAATTTAAACGTTCGGGCAATTTGTAAAAACTCAAATATGTTATTAATGAACAAAAACATGTTGCAGTGAAACATTAAAAATATGTACCTGCATGCATAAAAAAATATTTTTTCCTTTTTTCAGATCTCGAGGGATGTACTTTGTAATAACCAATGACGAATCCCCATTTGCCATAGGACGTTCGTATGAAACATTTGTATTTCAAAACAAAGAAAATTCCTTCGCTTTCGATGAAATTGTTGCCGAAAATGGCAGACTTAAACATCTAGAAGAATTGATTAAATTACAATCAGCGATAAAATAGCGGAAGAAATCGTGACGCCATAAGAAAGATCGAGAAAAAATAAGTGGTTACATTGACTTTGAAAGTTGCATTTACTTTATTATATTTATTTAACCGTGATCTTGCAATGCATTACCATTTCAGGTTCAAATCATTGGTCCAAAACATGGTCACTAAAATGGTAACAAAATGCAACCGATTGTTAGATTAACTATAATTGATTAGATAAGGAATGACACTAGAACTTTTGTTTTTATTTAGTGTAAGCAATGCTCAATATTCAACTGGAAATATTTAATATTTAAAGACGTAGACTGCACGAATATCTTTCTGGCAGCATTAAAATTGATACTAAAAATGCATAATGTAGCTTGATAATAAATAATTATGTACATTTTTAAACTCTTCGTTTCCCCCCCATTTTCCACAAGCATATTACTGATTATCAAAAATTGATGTCTTATTTTATTTTGTCAATGTTATAAATTTTATTCGTATAAAATCTGCATAAATATATTATGTTTCTTTGCTCACTTTGTACAATCAATGGAAACCTGTTATTGGTTATGAGTTAATGCAATATATGTAGGTATCTGTTTACTATAAATATTTATGTAGAACTGTTTTTTTCCTAGAAAAAAACAAAAAAAATAAAAGTATTAAAAAATTCAATGGAATAAAACAAAATAAAAGAAATAAAATAATATAAAATATAATTAAGTAATAAGAATGAAAATAAAATTATAAAAAACGAAAAAAAACAGTTCTTTTGTTTTTCAGTTTTTCGCCATTTTAAAATACCTATTTAAGTGTATTTCTACATTTTAAATAAAATACTACCAACAAAATTTTAATATTTTTTCATAGAAGGATTTGTTTACCCAGTAGTTTATTTATTAGATTTATCATCATTATTATCATCTCCCTTTTTGAATTGGTAAACCAAATGCAGCTTAGTTCGATTATGATGTTCAGGTGCCAGTCTAGGAACAATGAAATAATGCAGTTTAAACTATCAAAATTAACATTTGATGTCCACCCTAACAGGAATCTAGCCCAGGACCTCTACAATTGTGTTTTTGAACGCATTTACCACTACACAACGAGGCGGACTTATCTCCCCTTATCTTGGAAAATACTCGTCCAAGGTTCTGATTCTATTTCATACTCGATAATGTATTCTTCATCCGCCTGGGCACAGCCATATTCAATATCTTTAAAATCACTCTTATGAATACCAAATTTTGGTAATTGAATAATGGCTATCTATAACTATGTAATATTTTTTTATTTATTAGGTTAGCCGCTATTTCAATTAGTTTATAAACTAATATTTACGCTTACTTTAATTACATAATATCTATTCACATCATTTTACAGTAAACATAACATTTCTTTTTAAATTCATTCAAACTCCATTTATTTTTCATACATTCAGGCGTATTTTTATACATTTCTAAACCTTTATACAAAAAGCAATTTTGGGATTATGTTTTTTTCTAAAAACGGCAGCCTTTATTATTCCCTTATTTCTAATAACATACTTATGATTTTTTTATTCAACACTTTTGTTGATAAAGGATTTTTAAGTAAAGAATGAAAATAAGCATCTACATTGTTTTGCACTATTCTCATGGCTCTATTCTGAAGTACCTCTAACTTATTTAAATTATAAAAACACTCGCCTCACTCCGCGGTTCCAGGTTCTATTCCCGCTAAGATCAAATAACAAATAAACGACCTTGCGCATTTTTTTCTGCAATTCGCCATAGTAATTAATTACATTTCTGCTGTTGTAGTGAAAAATTCAATATTATAAAACATGAAAGTATGGAATTAACATTTTACAACTGAAATGGAGAAGATTTTAAGGAGGGGAATTCGGAATTCTATGCATTTGCAAGGCTTATGATTTGTCATTGGCTGGTTTAAATGGCCACACGATAAATAAAAACGTATTTTACAGTGCATTTTAATTTTATGTTTTTGGGATAAACGGAAAATTTCTTATATATTATGTACTTTAATAACCAAATAGTAAATTACATTTACTCTCTAAAGACTGCGTAACTTCTATAAATGTGATGCCTATTTTGTATTAATTTTCAATAAAACCATTGCAAAATATTGTAGAAATATATCAATTAAATGATTTACTAACATTTTCTTGGTAAAAAAAATAGTCAAACGAATATCTAAGGTAAGTGATCCACAAAACTTTCTCTTCTTTAGAAATGCTTTGATCTTTGAACTAAAAAAAAACATGTGTATGAACTTTGCAATAATACAATAGCGGGAATATGTCATATGTACACATACGAACATAACCTGGTTACATATGAGCATAATAGTTATTTCATAACATCATCACATACACACATCGCAATCATAATAAAATAAAACGTATTCATTTTGACTGTTTTTGTAGTGGTAGACAATTAATAATAATTTACATACGAATATATTGTGAAACAAAAGTAGGTATAAAACGAAATGAATGATGCCCAGCAAAAAACGTTATTTCACATTTTGCTTACAAAACAAACGCAAATTTAAATTATTTTTTTCATTACTCGATAATTTATACCATAAATTGAATTGATTAGAATTGAATTATTTTTGATATCCAATAAACGAATACTTATCACAAGAATTAATCATTATTTCAATGGTTAACTAGGTTTAATTTTTCAAAAGTATATATTCAAATCTTATTATGTCATTCTGAATTTCAACTTCGCAAGTCTCGCCCAGATGATCCAATCCATATTTGATATATCTAGGTTTAGACATGCAAAATGTCTTGGCGAGTCCATATCTACAGCACAAAGAATTGTTGGGTAAATATAACGCTTGTTATCTATTGCCGAATAAAAGGCGAATAATTTTTTTCGGTAGAATCTTCTCTTGAAAGGTTAAAAACAACTGTTTGGGTGGGTACCCATCAATCACCTTCCTCGATAGTCTGCGAGATTTTAGAATTTTCTCATGTCATTCCGCAATTCAATATTTTTGATTATCTCTTTATGAGTCCACTCCAAAGGAATTCCTCTGACCAAACCCATACGGGAGACCATATAAAACAAAATAAACACTTTACCTATGTATTACCAAACGATTACCATATATAAAAGTGTTTTCCGCTAAATCGTCGACAAATTGACACACGGTTTTGTCCAATAGATAAACGAGGAACGACGCTGTTACGAGTATGCATGAGTTTACCACAATTAAAGGGAAATTTGAGTTAGGAAGAACATTTTTTTGGACAAAAACACAAAAAGGTCCCTGTCGCTCTCTGTACATTTGTTAATAATGATAATTTCTAATGCATTCAGATGCATCTTCAAGGATGAAGGCTGGTTTGATGTTAAAGGTAACTAAGAAATAGGGTTTAAGATTTTTGAGGTATTATTTGAAATATCTTTGGCAGAATTATTTTTGCAAAGTTTTCTTATTTTATTTGGTAGAATTGAGTGTTGTTTGAATAATGAAGTGTTTGGTAAAGATGTAGAGGGAATGTCAGGAGGTTCCTTACGATGCATTTTGATTCTCTCCATATTCCCAGAAAATTATATTATATAAAACAACAAAATTTATTTATATATTACAACAGAGATGAAGAACATTTAAGAGATGGTAATATAGAAACCTAGGCACCTACGGGGCTTATGACCTGTCGTTGGCTAGTTTATGCGGCCAATTTACACACTGTGTAACATTCACCATTTTGTCCATATTTGAACATCTATATTTCCTCAATCCTTTTATCTATTGATGTTTGTGAAGTTAAAGAGCTGAAACCTTTATTTATGCGGGTCAGATTCATCTAATTGAATTATTTCACCTACATACTAGGCAACGCCTGAAAATTTGTTAAATATATATGTTTATTCCATTCTGCCCATATTTATTGGGCAGAATGGTAAATGTTCCACATTGTCTAAAGTGGCAACTTAAACCAGCCAATGACAGGTCATTAGCCCTGTAAATATCTAAACTTCTATATTACATTCTCTAAAATGTTCTTCATCTCTTTTGTAATATGTTAATATTAACAGCTACCCAGGGAGTTAATTCCAGTCCTTTTCTACAAAAATTAAGACAAATTCAAAACATTGTTAACAAAAGTTATTGTTACAATTTACTACTGAAAATGAAAATTTCGGTAGTATGAAATGTAAAAACTAAAATTGAGATTCAAGTAATAAAATAAAGATAGCTTTGGCTTAACTAGGAAGTCCTTCTTCACCAGCAACCATTTAAAAACTAAACAAACTTTGAAAACAATCACAAAAACACA
Organism: Micrasema longulum; assembly: GCF_059751315.1. NCBI lineage: Eukaryota > Metazoa > Arthropoda > Insecta > Trichoptera > Brachycentridae > Micrasema > Micrasema longulum. Next base: position 27,816 of record NW_028278052.1, on the reverse strand, counting down.
CTTATAAAGCAAAATTACTTCAGCTAATCAGTCAGCAAACTGACTCTTATAGCTAGCTGTCAAATCTTAAGTCCAAGTGGGTAGATATATGGTTATAAATGTATTAGTTTGCAAGAAATTATATATTTCTATATTTTTATAAACTAATTGGTATGTTTCCATATGAACATCAGATTGCATAAAATGGTACATAAAAAATATTATTACATATAATTTTTCGACATTTTTTTTAGTGTGTCGAATCTTTTTATGTGGACAAGGTAGCATTCCACTCAAGGGGGTGGAATTATCAAGATTTAAATTAAACCAGCCAATTGCAGGTCATAAGCCTTGTTAATGCCTAAAATTCTTAGTACCCCCTAAAAAATAAATTTCAATAATTTGACGAATTTAATTTTGAAGTATAAAAACTTTAAAGTAACGTAAAGCGATAACGCTTTGCTCTTAATTCAATGGAAATATTTAAATTTCAATGGAAATTTACCTTACAAGAGTAATAGCCTACTTTAGAATGATCTATGTTATATTGATGGGACTACATATTTTATACATTCATAATACTTATATACACGACCTCATATTATGTAAATAAAGAAGTTCTATTCTGATATAATATTAATGGTTTAAAGCTCAACTTCGTAAAATTACTAAGATCTATTAGGCACGTTTTATTCTTTTGAAAATACACAAACAAAACAATACGCAAATGTGTTTCTCAAAACACAAAAACAAAAATAGACCAGACCAATACTGAGCAATTAGAAACTTATGTAGACTTTATTATGTAACTAAAGTTACGTAGGTTTTTTATTTATTTCTATGGACATTATACCTATCTAAGATCCGGATACATACAACATACAAATATGCTATATTCAAATTTAAACATAAATGAACAAAGACTAAAGACATGCAATACTTCGGATGTTTAAGTAATCATTAGTGAATAGTATGATATTTTCTACATCAGAAAACTCCAAAAAATGTTTGAAACGCACGATAAGATTTCAACGTATTCAATGGAAATCACAATTAGGGTAGGTTATATCAAGACGACACTACGAAAAATGATGTTTTAAATAAATTATATCCGATTTAATTATTGACGCTGTACTGCTGCCTGGAACGCGTATTTATATGGTAATGTAGGCAAACTTATAGTGAAAACCCAATATTAATTTAATTTTTTCAAATATTTTTGATTTGTTATTTTATTTTGTTCAAAGGGGAAAACAACGGCAACACAATTTTACCCATAACTTCGCACACGTAGTATTAGGGAGAAATTAATTAGATATGTCATTTATCAATGGGAGTTTTTGTTTATCAATAAGAATTTTCCCGATGAAATGATATATTTTATCATGATTGAAAGTAGCTTGGTCTACCAACTGTGGCTATGAAAGAAATACGATTATCCATTAGTCTAAGGTGACGTAGCACCGTTATTCTGTACACAAATCACAAATTCTACTACAAAACCAAAAAGAAAGGCAAACTAAACTTACAATGGGTAAAGCAAGGCAATTATAGAAGTTTTAATAAATCACTTAAAAAAATTTTTTGACATCCCACTTTACCGCATACAAACAAGCACACAATCGCATTTATAATATTAACAATATTTTGAGTTTTTCCAAATTTTTGTAGACAAGGACTGGATTCAACTCCCTGGGGAGCTGTTTATATTAACATATTACAAAAGAGAACAAGAACATTTAAAATAAGGTAACATAGAAGTCTAGGCACCTACAGGGGTTTTGACCTGTCAATGGCTGGTTTAAGTGGCCACTTTACACACTGTGTAACATTCACCATTCTGCCCATATTTGAACATCTATATTCCTTCAGTTTTTTCATTTGTAGATGTTTGTTGATAAATCCACCTGGTCCATGAAGAAGTATAGAAAGTGAAAAAATAACATTTGTAGGCGTTGCCGAGTATTTAGGTGAAATAATTTAATAAGATGAATCTCACCCGCATAAATAAAGGTTTCAGCTCTTTAAATTTACAATATTTTTTTTTAGAGCTTTTTTTTCTAATGTATTGATGTTTTAATGTTAAAATTTAGTTTTAATTTTTATAAATTCTATTATTTTATTTTTGTAAAAGGTTCATTGAACCGTATATAAATAAATACAGTAAAATATATTGTGTTCATTTCTTCGTAATTTACATGGAATAAAAGTTAAGTATTTCGACTTGGATTAAATAAATAATGTATTTTTATTATAAATCCGCAGTCAATATATATTATTGTGTCACATATTACGTTATAATGCGAGTCGGGCCGAGCTCGTCTGATTGCCCGCACTTTCACGGTAATGGGCGAGTAGCGTATCGAAAGTGAACGCGTTTCTTCTGCAATAACACTCGTACCTACGTACTAGAAGACTACCGCCCGGGTATGTAAGGTTAATTCTATACATTTAAATGCTCTGTAAGTATCCATTGGACAATGCGCCTGTTGAATTTATTTACAATTTATTGATTGATGAACATTTTTATAGAAAATCAAAACTATCTGTCTCGTAAGGACTTGCTATTAGAATGGGTATCATTCACAAAGTCTCAGATTTGATTGTAAAGAATGTGTTTTTAACAACAATATTTCGCACCCCCAGAAGTACACTGCGGTTTGTGTAAAATAGCCCTTTTGCAGTACAGCAAAAACAAACCTTTTAAATCGTATCAATGCTCATAACTTAATGTATATTTACATTATGATGCGGAGTATTTTTTTTTGGTATTTGACTGTTAAAATATAAGAAAAACACTGTAGCATCATCATAACTCCAGTGTTCTTTCTAATATTTTACTTAATTCATTTGAAAGAATACTGCAGTTCGTGTTCGTTTGCTCAAAAAATATCTTAAGAGAAAAAAAATGTGGTTAAACTGCATTTATAACTCGGTTTAAAACGGTCAAATTTAAAAATAAGACCATACTTTTAATGCACAAAGCTATAAAATAAGGAAGTTAAGTTGTTTCTTAAATATTTTTTTATTCGTATTTAGACTTCAAACTAAGCCAAATTAAAAAATCGTGTGTTCGTTTATCAGCGCTGTGATTTTTGAGTTTTGTCATTTTGAAATACTCACAAGTCACAAGTTTTTTTCAATGAATTCTGCTGTATTGGCCTCCCGCTAACCGGAAATCTATCATAAGACGTCGTTCATAGTAGTTCATTTAAAAAAAAAAAAAAAAACATTTTCGAGAAACTTCGTTGTACAATTAAATACTCTATTTTTAAACACACGTAAGAAAACATTTTTTTTATCTAATTTCCATTAGCGTTGAACGTCTCTTCTGTCGTCATAATTCGTCAGGTTTAATGGCTAAGACGCTTGCTTTACGCACGAAAGATTCCAATTTCGATTCCCAGTGAGATCACAAAAAAAAATCTGATTTTAATTTCGGGGCTTTTAGCACGGATTTTCTGTTCTATAAATTCACCTCTGTAAGCCTGTTGTGGTGCGAAAAAATACAAAATGAGACTTTTCATCTTGCTTTAACGTAGCAAATTATTTTTCGATATACGCTGCGATTTGGGTACCAATCCAAAACTCTATAACGGTACAATGATAAATAATTACGACTAAGCGTAGTTACAAATTCTAGCTTAATTACACTTATTGCTGTAATCATTTTGCGTTATTTATTATAAATATTACCATGATTTTAATCTAAGTTGCAAAATTAAGTGTCAAGTAGGTTGACTATGTACGAGTAGGCGTTAAATAATCTGATTCTCGCTATGGCACTCATAATAAACTTTCGTTATGTATGGAGAGCATAAAATTATTATTTTTACAAAACATTTTTCTTTTATAAGTACTTAACTCAATTCTACTAGAACATTGATTTAAATTGTTTATGAATCACTATATAATTAATTTATTTTTTACTAAACTTTTATTAGGTAATTAATTTACACTGAGAATAAATTTAGGTTTTTCAATCAGTACAGTTTTTAATTAGGGGAGAGTGGGGGAATTGGAGCCTACTAAGGGAAATATGATATTTTCAATACCTCCTATATTTTTTTCAATGGAAGTTTGACTTTTCTATTACTTTGGATATTTAGCTATGATAGTTTCCAAATATAAGTAAATAAAACAATATGAGAGTAAAAAAAAAAATATTTAAAAAAAAACATATTCCGCTCGCATTACCCCACACATTGGGTAATGAGAGATAAAAACCCCCATAGGTGTAATGAGAGCCATCACTTAATACTAAACAAAATAAAAACTTACTTTGGTGCACGTTATAGGAAGGAAAACAAGCCATAGATATAAAGTAATCAACAGAACATAATAATGAACAAAAATAAGAAACTCTTTTTAAAGTTTAATAAACAACATAAGCTATTCTAGGGATCTAAACAAAAATTGCAAATATAATCATGGGATTATCGCAACCCAAACACTCAGAATGGGCCCATTTTTCACAGGCTCTGCAACGGTACCATAGATCTTTATTTTTACCAACTTCGTTACATGTGATGCATTCATTTTCCTCCTCTGAGTACTCAAAATCATCATCACACATATTATTTTCATCAACAGATGATTCTTCAGTTGTGCTGTTTTGGAACAAATATCTGTTTGCTTTCTTTATGTTTTTATAGATGATTTATTCTTAATATTTAATTTAGTACCCTTAGTTTTCTTTTTTTAAATTTTCTTCGGTCTATTTTCTTTTTGGTTCTTTTTTTCTCTCTTTTCCTCAAATATTCTTTTCATAGGGTACCAGTCGAAATTTCTGAATGCTGCTTGTTTCTATTAGTCTTTGCAGAGTTTTTAAAGTTTTGCGGACGAAGATTTAAAACATTTAAGATATCAGCAAAGCTTGTAGATGGCTGTGGAGAATCTTTTATTTGCGCACCTTGTGATGGTTGGTTGCTGGTTTGTTCTGACAAGGTATTAGGCATTTGTAGTGGCTCTTGAGTTGACGTCAATGATTGTAAAGTAACTGTAGCTATTGATTCAGAAGATAGAACAGAGTTACAATCGTTAGTAGTGCTGTTGTCATTCTCATTGACGTAAAAAGCAATAAAATCTTCATCTAAAAAAAAAGATGGGTCCATGGGAAATATTCCGGTAGTTTTAAAGCCAGATATTCCCTTGTCCAAGGATGCTACCTTCGAGGAAGATTTGTTGAATAGTCCAGCTATTTTGTATAGAGTTATTTTAATCATGTTTCTTGATTTTATGTACATGTTGCATTCCTTCCTATAAGCTGACTTAAGTGGACCAAAAAAATCACATCCAAAGGTTGTAAACGATGTGATGAATGTGGAGAGATGTTCAACATGGTTATGTGGTTCCTTTTAGCCATTTCATATGCAGTATGACTGTTACATATGTATGCATGACTGTTGTGGTTGTCTATAATGAGCATGATCTGTTTTTCAGCAGCAGACCTTATAAATTTAATAAAATGTTGAAACCATGCTAGGAATAGTTGCTTATTAGTCCACCCATTATGAGAACAAGCATAAGCGGCTCCTGGTGGCCCGTCACGTTCCAGCTGTAGAGAGTGTCGTTGTCGAAGGAAAATAAAGAATGGGGGCACATAAATCCCTGTTGCACTCATAGCCCAAAGAGCGGTAACGTTTTTGCCTCTTTCCCATGAAGTGAACTGCACCAACACGCTTCCGTCCTTTGAGCGCAATAATATTGTCTGTTTTGTGGATCGTGGAAAATCCTGTCTCATCTATTTTAAAAATGGTTTGAGGTTTAAATTTAAATGTATTTATTACTGTCTCAAGATTATTGAAGAAACGGGTAACTTCAGTGTTATTCACAGCCATATTATAGCATATTTTACGCAGATGGCTGCCTGTTATGCCTTAAAAATGCCTGTTATGCCTCGGCGGCCTTTGTGGTGTAGTGGTCAAGACGCTTGACTCACACACGGAAGGTTCCGGGTTCGATTACTGGTGAGAACACAAAAATTAAAAATGTAATTTTTCTCAAGCCTGGATGCTCTGTGATGTAATTCACCACTGTAATTAGGCTTTCTGGCCTGTTGTGCTGCAAAAAAAAATGTAAAATGTAAAAATTTAAAAAAATGTTAGACATATCAAGGATATGGTTAACAAGTATTTGTTCCTGTTCACTAGTGAACACAGGTTTTCTCCCAAGCAGCGGGGAACGATTGTAAGTCATATCATTGCTATTTGCTAACCTGTACCGTTTCTTCAGGGTGCTATATGCTATCTTAAATTTCTCTGCCACTTAATAAACTGATATTCCTTCCTTTCATAGTTTCTATAACACTTTCTAACGTTGCCGAGGTCCAACTGGCTTTTGATGTCATTCGCTGTCTAGTTCGTGGCATCTTAAAAATAGTATAAAAACATTATCCATTAGATTAGAATTACGTTTTTCGAAAGGGGTAATAGTAGCCATGGCGAGGTAGTGGGAGCTCTTTAGCTCTGATTACCCCGCACTGCGATATTTCAAATAATATTAAAAATAATTTAAACAAACATATCAGTAGTATTTCCGAACTCAAACATTGTGCTTAACAAGGCTTGTAATGTACATAATGCAAATAAAAACTAAATAACACAGTTTAGAGTACTCACTTTGATGTAGTAAGAAAGAGAAACATTATAAGAATCAAGCGAAAAAATAACGTGCTCACTTTAAAACTACTTTGGCCGTACTGACTCCAGTAAAGGTCTACTGCTGACGATAGCCGATGTTAACCGAAGCTGTATGATTTTTTTCGGCACGCTCCTAGCACTAGAAGTCCGTAAAACATAAAGGCTCTCATAACCCGCCGGCTCTGATTACCTCACTCTCCCCTACATTCCCAAAATATGTACCGCAAGTGTAGCTTTTCATAAACTATTTAATGTTTTGTAATTTTTTTTATAGTTTTGATTATTAAACAACATTCAATATAAAATTATCATGAAAAATAGAGATTCTAACATTAGGATTACAAAAATTTCAAAATAGTTTATATATCATGCTTGCATTTATTAAAAAAAAAAAGGGTTGTGGTCTCATAGCAAGTGTTACGGAGTCACGGATCAGAGTTCTGAGTTTCAAACCCTACCTAACTATATCTTGATTCCCATTTTCAAATAGTGAGTAATAAAAACACGTTTAAAATATCCACCAAAATTTGAATATTTAAGTAAATCATAAAATCACAAAGATTTTAAAAAATATTTTTGTAAAATCACGAAAAAATATGAACCGCCAGTTGGTTCCGGAACATAAATTTTCCTTAGCCAGGCTTAAAAATGAATAATAATTATTTTAAATCTTACTAAATAACAAGCCCCCTTTTAAAATAACTTTTTGATAAAGACCCTCCAAATGAAAATATTTGGGGAAATCATAAAAACGCAAATATTTATTTAATTTTTACCAAAACATAATATAAATTGAAATATTAAATAAAGTACATAAACATTCGTAAACACGTTTGTTTAGTAATAATAAATAATAGATTTACTATATTAACCGATGATGACTAAAGTAACACAAAAAACATTATAAATATAACATTCGAACAAATAAAAAAAATCTCCAAAAAAATAAATGATTGAAAAAAAGTTTTTTTAAATGAAATAATTTTGATTTCGAATCAAATAAGAACCACATACTAAATTGCAGCACTAAAAAATGACAATTATTTACTTTTGTAAAAATCGATTACTCTTTTTTTCGCACCACACAGACATACACACCAACAGACCTTGATGCCGAATCATAGTGGTGAATTTTAGTTCACACCTAAAAAATTAAAGAAAAAAAAACATACTTTAATTATTGTGACCTCACCGGGAATCGACGTTTGATAGTAATACTTTTGAGCGCATCAAAAGAAACGGTAAGTATGCAATATTTTTTATGAAAATGTGGATTCGGTCATGTTTTTTACATTTTCATTGTAATTATTTTTATATCGTTTTTTTTCATTGCATTTATATTTATAGAATCTAAATTTGAATAATTTATTTTTTAGTATTTATATCTGATTATCTTTTTTACATTGTTTTCTTTGGAATGTTATTATTTATTAATTATACCTGGTTTTTCTTAGTTATTATTTTATTGCATCACATGTCATAATTTAATCTAATTAATTTTACTATGTTATTTTCATTGTTAATTATTAACGCTTAACACGGGCACAGCCTAAAAAGCCTTAATAAGTTCAATAATATTTAAACGAGTGTAATTTTGAACGAATAAATATATTTATATTTATTTATTCACTCAAAATTTATCAAATAAGAGTGGTACTCCACCTTTTTCTGGTTTTCTTGTGTAGTGAACTCCCAGTGTGATCTTCTTCTTCTTCAACCTTCTGTCCTCCACTGCTGGATAAAGCCCACTTCCACATCCTTCCATTTTTCTCGGTCGGTTGCTACTTGCAGCCAATTTTTACCCCCTACGGCAGCTATGTCGTTAGACTAAAATAGTTAATTATATATTTTTTTTGTGAAAGAAGACCAGAATCATGGACAAGCGTTTTCAACCCGATGGATACTCTCAGGTAAAAATATTGAAAAAAGAAGTCGAGTGGAAGTAAGTCCGCCTCGTAGTACCATACTCGAGGTCCCGGGTTCTATTCCAAAGAGGGTGGACATGAAATATTGATTTAAAAAAGGTTTACTCTTAAATAACTCATTGCTCCCGGACTGGCCCGTAAAGCGTAATATTAATCACCTTACCTTCATGTAATAGATTATCAGAATACGTTGTGTTTGGTGTACTAATGAAGTTCCCTGTGCATTTAAGAGTGCGGATAGGGACATTATTTTAAGTCGTGAAAGTCGAAAATCGGTTTTGGAACCGCATGCATAGTAGTAAAAACGCCAAACACTACTTTTAAAAAAAAACCCACGAAACGAAAACTTTTTTAAGCAGTTGACAACGCCTGCATTCCAGTTTATAGGCTCAGCATGAACCAAGAACATTCGTTTTTAACATCTGCACTTCACTTTCTCGTCGTAATCCGTCGCGGTCGGTCGATAGCTGAAATTATTTGGCCGTTCCTCTTTAAATACGTCTAGAAAAATCGGCTAAACAAACGAGTACTCTAATTTGTTTATTTTGTTAAGTCTTCTGCATCCTCTTCCATTATCGTCTATCTAGGACGAACATTTCTATACCATTGAATAAAAATGTTTTTTAGTTAAGTGACGTTTGTGTTTAATGACTTGTGATTGTTTTAAAAATAATGTGCACGATGGCTTTTCTAAAAAAGAACTTGATACACTTTTCGTTATTAGTACAGTTGCTTTTAATCACAGGTATTTTTTATTTATATTTTATATTTTACGGTTCCGTTGTAACGTACTTGTCCTTTAACATTACTACGAGTAATTTCAATTCTATTACTTTATCAAAGTAGTTTGTTGGAAATTAATTCTTAATATTGATAATGTAAAATATAATTGGTATTATTTATTCAAATTTATAATATTTTTTCCCTGCGAATAATTACGACTAATCCATAATAAGTTCATTGATGAACTTAATTTGAAATTAATAAAACATTTTTTTTTTTTTTTCTAAAAATATTAAGAGTCTATCATTTTTTTGTAGACAAGAACAGAATACAAACCCTTTGGAAGTTATTTATATTATTGATGAACAGCGCGTAAAGACACTTAAACCAGCTAATGCAAGGCCACGAGCCCTGTAGATACCTAGACTTCTATATTACCTTTTTTAAAATATTCTTCATCTCTATTGTAATATGTTAATATTAACAGCTCCCCGGGGAGTTGAATCCAGTCCTTGTCTACAAAAATACTGCTAATGCACGCACAACAATCATTCTGGCTTTCGACATGTACATCTTTGAGTATTTTTTAATTTGGTCATGCCATGTCTTTCCCGGTCTTTCTCGTATTTGCATTTTTTAATCATTTTAGTTCTTTCGCTGTCCATTCGCTTTACATGTCCAAACCGATAGGATATTTTCACAAGTCGGGAATAACGTTGAAAATATAATTTATGATTTATTATATTTAAAAAAGATTTTTTCGATTCTTTTTTTCAAAGTTTTTTATTTGATTTATTTTGGTTCACAGACAATAAACAATGCATATGACATTGATATAATAATCACAAATTGTTATTTTAAATATTGTTTATCAACTTATCAACTGTGTGTAAATTTATTAAAACAGAGGGAAAACATTTTTGTGATGAGAGAATGGAAGTCTAAGGTTTATGACCTGTCATTGGTTGGTTTAAGTGGCAACTTTAAATGTCTTGTAACATTCGCCATTCTGCCTGTGTTTAAACATCCTCATTTCCTCAACACTTCCATTCGTTGACTTTTGTGAATTGATGGTGAATGTTACACAGTGTTTAAAGTGACCACTTAAATTAACCAATAACAGGTAATGCCCTGTTAATGCTTAGACTTCCATATTCCCTTCTCAAAAATGTTTTCCTCCCAGCTGCAATAAATTGAGAATATTTGTTTCACCAAATTTTTGCAGAAAGGTACTGGGTGAAACCCTTCTAAAGAGTTAATAGTATTTATCATAGTAATCGAAAAACAAAATAATACATTGCACTCAGATTAAACTTTAATATTTAGATATCAGACCTGTGAAGTACTCATCAGCGGGAGAAACAGTATCATGAAGCCATATAGATATAGAGAGGGAAAACATTTTCGAGAAGAGAAAGGCAGTCTACGCATTTACAGGGCTTATGACCCGTCATTGGCTGGTTTAAGTGACCACTTTACACACCGTGTAACATTCACCATTCAGATAATGTTTAAACATAGGCCCTTAAACTGCCTAGACTTTTTTTTAAATGTTTTCCCTCTCGTTGTTACAAATTTAATTTAGATTTTAATAACTTCTAAGAGAGGAAATCCAGCCCGTCTACATCATACATTTAGACCTACTCAAACCATTGTGGATAGTTGTTTATTTATTTCATCATCATCATCACTACCTTCCTGCACCTAATATTGCATTGGACACTGCATTGGACACACCAATCGCAGCGTATCTTGAACATCTTTGTTACATGAAGGTGAGGTGAACAGTTTTACGCTTCAGGTACCAGTCCAAAAACAACTTTTTAAATAAATATTTTATGTCAACTATGTCGGGAATTGAACCAGAGACCTTTTGCATGGTAGGCAAACGCGCTGACCATAACACCACGAGACCGATATATTTACTTAAATAAATAAAACACTTACCTTACTCACAAACAATAATATCCTACCGTTAGAGAACCCATCTTCTGGGTAAACTAAAAATGGCTTCTGCAACGGTATTCAAAATGTCGTAACGAGTCAACCATCACGATATTTTTTAAAAAAGACGAAACTTGCTTCGAAAAAATCTTATTCGAGTAAATCAATATAAAATTACATACTCTGTTACCTACATGTCATGTGTGTGAAATAAAACAAGAATCCTGGCATCTTTTTGTCTTCCTTAAAGTAATAATCCAAAGAAGGCAACGGGAAACCACTCTGGCCATCTTTTCCAGGAATCACTATGGCAAGTACATACATCCAATAAGCAGTTGTCCTGGCTGCGGAATGTAAGAGTAGCGCAGGACCAAGATGCTTTCGCTGTAGTGATTGTTAACGTCAGGGGGACCTGACAAGGCACCGCTAGAAGAAAAAAGTAAAAATCCTGAAAAGGGATTACAAGTGGAGACAAGTCCGCTTCGAGGTGTAATGGGTGGCGCGTTCGACTACAAGTTCCCGGGTTCGATTCGCGGCAAAGTCGACTTGAAATATTGATTAAGAAGGTGTTTTTATTAATTATTTAAAAAACAGATATATTCAAGGGATCCAAGGGGTGGGGGATGACGTGTTGGCCTTAGTCCATGCATTCTCCTCCCCTCCTCATTGATTTCATCTACTTTCGGTAAAACAAAGAGTCATTTTAAATACATTATTGTTATCTTTTAAATTAAAAATAAAATTATTGCCCGAATACATGTTTAGTGATGTTCAACGTAATAACGAAATTTGTCGCTATCTTACAAAGGGGAGGTAAAGGTTTCAGACTCCCCAAAACAAGAATTCAGGCAACTCAAAACAATCTGAATCACAAAGGACTTAAGATATTTAATGAGTTGCCGAAATGTATAGGGGTGGCTGGGTCTATCGCATCGTTTCGTGGGATGGCGATGATTTTGCTAAAAACAAACATGCATTTAGGTAGATTAAGTGTCATCTAAAAGCGTCTGGATTTTATAACGATGTTTTGTTTTTTAAATGATTTTTGTTTATATATTGTTGATTGGTTAAAAGATATAACTGGGTGGTCAAATATTATTTTTACAACTATCTAAAATAAATGCATCACATTACATAACGTTTTTAATCCTTAGAAATCATTGTTTACTTTTCACCATGCTAGCAGCTAACAGAGAGTCCCTCAGGACTCAATTATAGCTGCGGGAGGATGGTAGGCTTTTGTATCCCATTAGTGTTTTATTTCATTACATCAATTAGAGGGGATAGGAACATTTAAACTTCTATTTATTATGTGTTAACGTAAGTTGTGTCCGTTTTTTCCCAAATGAAGAGGACTTAACAGAAAAATTTCAACAAATTCGTTAATAGTGTATTCTCCTTTATTAGAATTATTTTTATTAATTTATTACACATATTGTTTTTTCTATACGAACACCTCACTGGGCATAACCCGTGTCAAGGCATTAATTAATATCATTTTACAGCAAATCAGTAAATAATTCATGGTATTTTCGAGCAGCTTTGGCAACTTCCATTTAACCCTTGATTGCACGTGAACAGGATGTGTCGAAAATGGTCACTTTTGTCTACTTGACATTTCATTTAGAAAGGTTGTAATCAAATAAAATAATATAAACAAAATACCTTGTAAAGCAGAAAATTTTCTTTCAAATGACGTATAATCTTTTCCTTTTTTTTAAACTTTTGGTGCTCATTTTACAATTTGGAAAAAAAAGCACGCAACTTAAGTTAACACCTAAAAATGTAGAAAAAATATTAAAATGAACACTAAACTACATATTTATCTGTATAAAACAAAATAAGTGTTCTGTTTGTTAAAAAATCATTACCTTAACGCAGTCATTGAAATATTTCAAATCTTGTTGGTACTGTCATGTTGTTTTAAGACCATTGCTATTCACAATATGTATTTACGAACTGCTAACGCACCAAGTTTCATAATATCATAATTTCCTCTGATTTTCACATTCCGCTCTGCAAGTGACGCAAGAATAATCAAATAACTAAATCAAATATTGAACTCAGATCAAACTTACGTGAGTATCATTGCGATGGCTTTATTTTTTGCATCTCCACCGGTTTATTTTGCATTAAATAAATAATATTTTGCTCGTTTTTTGACATGCTTATTACGTCTATTACTGCAAAAGGTACGTTCCTTCTAACTGTCCTAAATATTGCGAGAGAATCTGGCGCGATAGTCGGCTATGGCCTTGTTTAGGATAAAATAATAGAATAAAGACTTAACCACAGAAAACTCATTCAGGAGAAACCGAACTATTGGCAGACATCAGCAAACTTTTTGTTTTTCTTAGATAGAATTCGGCTGTGTCCTTCTTTTGTTTTTTTCATAAATTGGCTTTAATATTTCAACCATGTATACCACGTTCCTCTTTTGGCAAGTTAGCTTTTTTTCTCCACAAATAATAAAAAGGCAAAGGAATTTATGAAATATTTAAGTTCTAAGATGTAAGTAGAATAATTAATATTACAAATTGTGTAAAATGACCACTTAAACCAGAGAATGACTGGTCACAAGCCCTAATGTCTAGACTTTCATATATTCTCCTGTTAAATGTTTTCCATCTCTGTTGTGATTACAAAAGATTAAGATTTTAAAAATCAAACTCATGATACTTCAAAACGAGATAAATAAATTGACATGTTCATAATATATCGTGTGTACTACAATAAAACATGATATTACATAACTATGTCGTTAAATCTTTGGACTTGTACAAAGGTAGATAATTTATGTTCAATTGCGATTTCAAAAGTTTTAATTGAGTAAAGGAATATTAAAATCATATTTTATGGCTTTAAATAGTAAAACTCACTATGAATAAAGCATAAATCCTTACTAACCTGTTTAAGTAAAAGTTGAAATCCTGAAAGTTTCATACAAGTTTTGTTACATAAACCTTAAAAAGCAAGTTTCTTACATGCACTTACCTATGTACTTAGTAACTAGTTTATGAGTCTTATTTTGCTTCCATTATGTTGAAAAACGAATAAACTTTAATAACATTGAGAAACACCTAAAACTATTTTTTTATTTATTTTTGTTTTGGGACCAGATGCCTACCGATAATAGTTTAAGAATTTACCTAAAACTTTTGTAAACAAGTACTGGATTTAACCACCTATTTCTTTTATTTAAATACACTTTATGTACATATACAGTTTACATACATATGCATAACGGCGGGCATATTGCCTTAAGTCAATTTCTTCCTACTTACTCAAACCTAAGGCTAAATTAGCAGTTCATAATGGAGTTCTGGTACAAACCCTAATGTATGGAAGCGAAGCATGGAGTTGGAAAAAAAGGGATGAAAGTAGACTGAATGCTGTTGAAATGCGATCCCTCAGGCGAATGTGCGGAAAAACAATGTATGATAGGTGCCCTAATGTCGAAATTAGAGCAGAATGCAAGGCTGAGTTAAGCATTATCGACAAAATTAAGAAAGGTCTTTTGCGATGGTTCGGTCATGTGGAGCGAATGAATGATGAAAGAACGGCTAAAAAGATTTATGATGCGAATGTGTCTGGTTGTAGAAGTCGAGGAAGGCCGAGAAAGACATGGAATGATCAAGTACAACAAATTCTTGAAAGTGGTCATGTGAAAAGTCGGAATAATCGACGTGCGTGCATGAGAAGATGTATGAATGTGAAGGAAGCAAAGGAAGTGTGCCAGGACAGAGTGGTGTGGCGTTCTATCCTCTCTGCCTACCCCTCTGGGGAAATGGCGTGATGGTTAGTTAGTTAGTTAGTTACTCAAACCGTTCAATTTGAAAAAAATCTGTTGTACGAGTATGAACATATTGTCGGGATATTGAAATATTTTCTTTATGAAGCATAATATTGAAAAACATGTTTTTTTTTTAATAAAAAAAATTGACCAAATATCTACATATACATTACAAGAGAGATAAAGAATCTCTTTCAGTGGGTAATATGGATTATTTAGCGAATCAAATTTGAAAATGACAAAGTATTTTTAAATATTAATATGAGTTTTACTACAATTACCGATAAATACGAGTTATTTATTGTGATTGGAAGTAATCATAAGTTTTACAATAAAAATGAATTCCACGGATTATCATGGCAAAACAACTTTTCAATCTCCGATCGATGGTTGATATTTCTCGCATTCTTTATTACAAACATTTAAATAATATATATCTATCTAGAAGGACTCTCTAAGTATCTCAAGGTTGGAAGGCACCTTTGGACATACTCTCTATAGGTCATTGTACAATGTACATGTTGCATATTACCTACCTACATAAGTTTATCCAAAGGAAATCAATGTTTTCTAGACACAAGGTGATCAACTAGACGTACGAGTAGGTTCATTATTTGTAATATTAGCACGTTAGGAAAATATGCATATATATACATCAATCGTTAGAAGGTGCTTTTAAAGAATAAAAAATATTGTTTTTTGAAATTAAAAGTAATCTATCAAAATATTACGTTACAAAGTAAATATATGTATACTTTATAAAAGAGTCACGCATTCCCAACTATGTGAGACTAAATGCCATGTCTTCAGTTTGAGACATAAGACTATCAACAGTGGAAACATATTTAAAACTAAAAAATATAAATGAGAAAGAATGTTAAGAAAATTCTAACAAACTTCTGGGCTTCAGTAAAAAAAATAGAATCTGACAAAATATTAAAACAAGATCTGTAGCGAGCAGAAACTTTAGGGTATTTCAAAGCAGAAATGCCCCTTTTCAGTGGTATTTTACAGTATTGGACTCCAAAGTTTTTAACATGCTGCACCATGACATTAAGGCGTCTGTCAGTTGCAATCCATGTCATTATTTAAAAAATAAAAATAAGTTTTTTTATTTATGTATTTGTTTTGCTTTTTTATTATTGCTAGTAATTATATATATATTTATATTTATTATTAATGTTATATTCTTTAATTTATATTATATTTTTTTAAATAATCATAATAATAATATAAAATAAGAAACTAGTCGGTACGATTATTTATTTTTTAATATTATCATCATTGATTTGAATTGTTTTAGCATCATTTAATAATAAAAAAACACATGAAACAAAGACGGTCCTGCCTAAATACAGGTCCTATCCTAGCTATTTGGAACCTGAAACAAACCAACACATGGAATTCTATCTATTTTGTGTAATTATATAATTAATAAAAACAATACATGTTATTCTATCTATTTTGTGTAATCTTACAATTGAAGACGATAGATGCTCAAATGTTGAGAACCGTACATTATGTAAGGCTGAGATAAGCATTATCGACAAAATCAAGAAAAGAGTTCTGCGTTAGTTTGGACATGTAGAGCAGCGAATGGACAGCAAAAAAACGGCAAAAAACATTTACGATGCAAATGTTGATGGACGCAGAAATAGAGGAAGACCGAGAAAGACATGGCATGACCGAATCCAACAAATACTTAAATTTGATAATAATCAGCGCGCGTGCATGAGAAGATGTATGAATGTAGAGGAAGCGAAATCTGTATGCAAAGATAGAGTGATGTGGCGTTCTATTCTCTCTGCCTAACATTACGGGGAAACGGCGTGATGGTTTGTTTGTTCGTTTATTTGTTATTATGCATGTGAAATCGTATCGACGAACATCTTCAAATTGTATGATTTCTAGTATATCGTTTCTTTGTCGAAATACCTTAAAATAAATAAAATAAATAAAATTAAAAAATAAACGTCAGTACCTACATAAAATCTGTGAAATTAATAAGTAACAGCTTTTATTTTGTTTCTTTCATATGAAAATTTACTAACTTTTTAAAGCATAAATAGGATCCAAAAATATCCATATTATTTATGTATGTATCTACCCTCTATCGTCAACATCAGAGCCTGATTTTTTTTTAGATTTATCATCATCACTTTTCTGCGAGTTATTGTCCGAGCCTTCCCTCAAAATGCAACCCTCTGTGCCATCAAGGAGTGGTTGTTGCTTTGCAAGAAAATATAGGTTTCAATAAATTCTCCATCGACGAATATTCGCTTTTCATGTCAAATTTACGTCCTGAAGCTCAATTTCTGTACTCGTGTGCATACTTATTTTTTTTTTCAATGAAACATCAAATACCATAAGTAATGTCCCATCTTCGTTACAATACATTATATTTCATGTTCCCAACCGTGTCACCATAAGTCGAAATCTGCTATTTATTATATCTTCCAAGAGTGACATTTGTTTTTATGCCCCAATGTCCAAAATGCATAGATTAGTCAATTCGTCACACAACAATCCTAAAGGATAAATTCTCCGGCTTTTCGTAGATCTCTTTACTGTGATGAAGATTGACTGGTATATGTTAGCTCGAAGTCCAAATGTTGATCGTGTTTTAAAATATATTGTATACCATTATTTTATTGCTCTTGTTTGTCTTTGCTACATAGTTTTATGTTCTTTTTGTTCAGTTTCTTGTATGTACATTTCTTCATATAACTGTTGTAATTAATTTAGGCCAAATATACAATGAATAAATAAATTAGTTAAAAACGCGGTCTTGCCGTTGACATTTTAAACAGTAATTTCGGTCAAAATTCAGAAACACCGTAATTAAAAAAAAAATGCCTCTTTTATCGGGAAAATACGGTATTTAAAGTACTCAAGAGAACAATGTACGCACCTTCCTTGTTACATTTTATAAATAGGGTTATGTTTAAACATCCACATTTCTTCCGTTTGTTGATTTTTGTGAAGTTGAAGAGGTGAAACATTTATTGATGTGGGTGTGATTCGTCTGTGTAAATTATTTCACATAGTTCAAATAAGGCTAAATGGTAAATGTTGCACAGTGTATAAAGTGGTCACTTAAACCATTCATTAACTAGTCATAAATCTTGTAAATGCCTAGACTTACATTTTCCTTCTCTTAAATGTTCTTCTTCTCTGTTGTAATAAAGTTATCTTAACAGCTCCCTAAGGGGTAAAATCCAGTCTTTGTCGACAAACATTTGGTCAAACTAAAAATGTAGCAGATTAAACTAAGCCAAGAAAGATTATAAAATTTGAACTTTAGTTTCGAGCATTGCCGAGTGGATTAAATAATTCAGTCGGAAGAATCTGAATCACACGGATAAATATTTCAGCTCTTTAATTTCACAATAATAAATTAAGTTTATTTGATCTTTGTTTACCACAGTCATTTTATTTCACTGTGATATCGTAACTTCACATGTAATTAGTATATTATGCAGGAATGCTTACACGAGACTTTTTGCATAATCTTATGTACGGTTAGTTTTCTTACATAATACCACACATTAAGATTAAGGCATCTAATTTAGTCAATATAATGGTACTAACAAGCCATGGCTATCAAATATAAACCTACAGCGTTACGCTATAGCAAATAACGATTATTATTGTCATCTGTTTACTTAAAAACTTTATGCAAGTTTTTGTAGTCATATTATTATTTTAAAATAATAAGTTAAATATTTGTGTACATAATAAAAACAAAAGTTATTTTGTTTTTTTTTTTTAAATAATATAATTAGTGTTCATAAGGCATAAATATTATTTGCACGTGCTAGAGAATGTGTGTGTGTTTTCATAATGTCTTTACGTGAAAGAATTTACGAATTTAATTTTTGAAAGCTCTCTTCTTATAATTTTTGATTAACTGCAGTAAAAAGGGCCACCAAGGAAAAGCTTTTATTGTACTTTTGAATTAAAGGAGCCCGGGAAGAAAATTTTGGGCATAGTTTGTACGAATGCAAAAGGTTTGGTGGCTAAACAAGTTATTCAGGAAAAAATATCGAAACTATATAAAGCTCTATTCAGCCAGAATCACGGCTTTAAATGGAAAATTCCGCTTTTTTATCTGCGACAGTGCCATGAAAACTCGTAGTATTATTTATTGAATATTCATTCATTTAGCAACGCTGCATGATGATTTATTTAAAAATAAAATAATTTGTTAACAATGCTAATTTCTATGTTTTAAAAGTATGAAATAAAACTTTTGAGTTTTAAGGGTGAGTACTTGAAGAAAATATTCATCATCAGTGGCGCTACAGCCCGTTGTGGGCCCTGCCCTCCAAAATCTGTCTCCATTCCTCTCTGCACCCTGCGGCTCCTCTCCAGTTCATCAGGCCAATTGCTTATGTCACTTTCCACACTATCCAACCATCTTAATTGTAGTCTGCCTCTTCTTTCCAGAGTGGTGTAAAGAATCTTTTCTCGGGTACGATTTTCATTCATTCTGTGTACATGGCCCAACCATTGTAATTTTCTTATTTTTTTTAATCGGGCAACATTTAGTTCGCCATTCAGTGCCCCTAATTCATGATTTAACCGCTTCCTCCACACTCCATTTTGGTTGACCGCACCAAATATCTTCCTTAATATTTTTCTTTCAAATACTAATACCATGAAGAAAATATAAGAAGGTTCGATTTCATAACTAAGTCCGAGAACGGACGCAGCCGCCTTCCATAACAAGCGTCATGAGGATGCAGTGGAGAACCTGGCTTGGACACGGGCTGCGAATGCCTCAGGAGAGCTCTCTTCTTTACACTTGCCGGATCCTGTCGTCCTGGATGGCCGACGGTGCCGATTTTTCTGCATTATTCGGCGGAACTTAGGAACGTGGGATTGACGTGGGTGGAGGCGAGAAAACTGGCTAGTAATAGTCTCTTGAAGGTGTCCGGTGTCAGGAGCAGATGTGGAAAAAAAGAATGCTGTTAATGAATAAACGCTGATATTGATAATAAATAATAAATAATAAAATTTTACACTTTTCTTTATTGTTTTTCACCTTACATTTATTTTACTTGACATTGGCATAAAAATAACGCGACCTTTTGAAAAATCACTTATCAACATTTCACCATAAAAAATAACACATGGCCGTTTCATTAATTACTTTGACGAATTGAAGAACAACAAAATGAACTAAAAATATTTCAACATTTAAACCTAATACTATTTTGTCTTGCTCAATTCAAAAACCTGCATATTTGCATTGAAATGAGTATTAAATAGTTTGAATGTATTTTGTTGATTACATAATTTTCAATTCAAAAATACTGTATAACTTGTAAAAACGTGATTCCGTATTATGTAAAAAAAAGTCTGAGGCCGTTTTGCCATTGTTTTTTTGTAACTTAGCTATCGCAAATAAACAGTTTTATTAATTTCGTAATATTATAGATGGTCAGTTTACGCTTGTGATTTTCGTTTTCAGATTTTCTTCATATAAAGAAAGGGGGTATCCTCTAATACAGCACATACTGTTTATTTAAGAAACCGTTATTCAAATAAAATTACATAAATGAGTTGCATTATGTTCCTACCTACATGACATTAATACACATTTGTAAAATAGTTTGATATTTGTACTCTTCACATATTACAACAAGGATAGAAAACATTTTAGAGAAGGGAACATGGATGTCTAGGCATTAACAGGCTTATGATTTGTCATTGGCAGGTTTCAGTAGCTACATTACTCACTGTGGAACATTCACCATTCTGCCTAAGTTTGGACATCCGTATTTCTTTAATTATCCCGTTTGTTGATTTTTGTGAAGTTAAAGAGCTGAAACCTTTATTGATGCGGGTGAGATGAATGTGACTGAATTATTTCAGCTACGTATATACATGCTACAGTAAACATTACTTAGATTTCACTTTAACTCTAACCTCATTATAATTTACTAAATTATCAAGATATATACGCTGCAATTAGTGTCTATACCAATACGTTACCCATTAATTAATCTTTTATACAAAGATCGACAATATTCTTATTATTTTGTCCACAAAAATAATTTTACTAAATTGTTTGCATGACGTATTTTTTTCTCCTTTTAATAATTCATTTAAAATTCTGACGTGCGGTCATTCTTTGATAAAAAGTCATAATAACAGATTAGTCCGAGGGTCAAACTTTAAGCTTCTGAAATGGATGATTTTCCATATTTACTCGTGCGTGAAAAACATGACATGCTTTGGCACGGTTTTTTACAAACAATCAGTATGCAAATTACATAGGTAAACAAATTATGACATAATTATCACGTAATCTTCATCGTATCTCAATAACAATTACAATGGAATAACACGAAACGTTTCTAAACAACCCGAATTTATTATGAGTTCTTGTTGTATTAATGTTTTAATTTCACATTTGTACATTTTTCTAAAATTGTATTTAGATCGGTACATTTATAGATAGTAGGTACTTACTGGACTTAACCCTCACGTGATTTTTTTAATCATCAAAATTCATCATTTTCGAGAACTGAAAAAAACACTGGTTATCAAAGCTTCATTTTTATGACAATTATTTAGTAGATATATATTTTTATGATTAACAGCAATTCGAAAGTCTGTTCTAAATATTTTTGAGATATTAATGATTTAGAACTGATTTTTACAATTCTATTGTAAAAACATTAATTTTTGTATTTAAAACAAATTTTTATTTATAATTATGTTCGAAAAAACAAAAAAAAAACACAAAAAACAGCTCGCAATTGGCGTTATCTCATTTCGACATCAACATAATGCCTGCCTAGTGCGCTTTTAAGAACCATTGTATATAAGCATGGTGCAGTAACGGAATACGTGCCGTTTGTCCCATAGGGCGCGAAACGTCTCGTTTCCACATAATTAAAAATGCGCATATTTTTTACGATTGTACAAAATTTATCCGACGTCACACGGAAAAAATAGTGAAATGGCCCTATTGTTATGCAAAGTCTTTTGTTTATCAATGATTGAGTCATTTTACTTCTCTGAAGGCTTTAATCATAAGATCAACGTAATTATAAATTAGTTTATTATAATATTTCACAATACGTACCTATTTCAATACTCTAACTGTAATATGATGCAAACTTTCTCTATGTAAAACTCAACGTCCATAACTTTCTTCGTCATTTCACGGTTATAAAATGATGCATAAGAAATATTAGTTACTAATATGTAATTTGATTTCCGCGTAGGTTTAACCTGTCATCGCTGCATTGAGCGAAAAAACGGGACGAAGGTAATAAAAAGATATCCGTCTGTGTACCTACGTATTCAATTGTTTTCAACAAATATATCAACTGCATTTATGCAGGTGGACGTAGTTGTCAACAACAGACCATTTTTCATAATAATAGATAGTCGGGTTAAGGTTACTTGCTATTTAATGAAAATAAACATGAAAGAAGGTATATTTTAATATTTTTTTTACTTTTGTAAAGAGGCCACGTGCAATGATAAAGAGATAATGATTTCTTACTCCCTAAAAAACTTTAATGAAAAATGTGAACATAATTAATACATGTCCACTCATTAGGTGGAAAGCATAATAGTTTACACAAAATCTCTCCAGGGCTGATATTCCAAACGCAAACAGCCGTATTATCTCTCATAAGAAATACACGAGAAAAACTGTTTTCTCGTGCCGCGACAGTGGTTTAGAATAGCAACCCCGGTCTCTCTATATACGGCCGACTCCCATACATATTCTACCAATAGAGTTTTTTCACGTTTTTTATTATTATCATTTTAAAATAAGCGAAAAATTTATGGTCATGGTTTTAATATTTTTTTCGTGGGAGGTCGAATAAATTTTCTACAAAGGTTATAACAGGCATATTTACCCGAAAACTAGCCGTAACAAATGGCACGTATAACGTTTAGACGTCAAACTTGTACGCAATGTCACGCAGTCAGCGGTTATCGCACGTGACGTGAAAATGACGTGATGCCAACGCCGAGCCGTTTGTATGGGCTCATTTTTAAACCAGAAAATTTTAAATGAAGACTTGTTTTCAATACATTGATAGTTATATCATTAGAATAGTAAAAATCCGCTCTGTATGTATTGTATTTTATAATTTTAACGTAAATGACCACATACGAAATACCTTATTTATGTCTGAGTCCCGCACTTCAGAAGTGAACTACCGACAAACCGTCAGCCGTAAACGTCCAGGAACGTCCAGGACCTGACGTCTGACCATCTGACCTGTAAAGTAGGCAAACATAATCGAGGTTCTCGGGGGGTATCCCTAAATACATGGCTGAAGGAGCTGTATTGGCGCAGCTTGATGCCATACAAAAAATATTGTGACTTGGCTTTGGTGCGACTTAAAAAGGAAATTTATTTAATTAATTATACTTATTTATCAAGTTAACTAGCTAATTTCTTAAATTTATTCGTCATTGTCTATTTTTAATAGGGTTAAAAAAATAACTTTAAAAATGTCTTATTTGAATTATATATAGAGGTATTTATTAAAGCCATATGGAGAATATAAAATACATAATTTAAAACAACGTAGTATATTTCTTATCAAATCACAATCATTAGCATGATTATAGATTTTTTTAACCCTTTTTTGTATTTCATCTGCATACTTTTACTTTCTTGAAAATCACACAATTCCAATGATGTCATGAAAAGAGTGAAAGTGAGTTACCAGAAATGAGTTCCCTCAATTACTAATTTATTTATTTATTTACAGTCTTAAACAAAATACCAACGTTCTAGAAATAATCATTATAAGTTAAAAGTGAAACCAATGAACAAAGAGAGTAATCAAATATACATCTTTAAAAATAGATTGCATCCCAAATACTTTTAAACAAAACTGATTTGGATGTAGTTAGCGGTTATCGTGTTTGGCTACCATACATAAGGTTTCTCCCAAGATATAAATCGAAGAAATAAAAAAATTAAGATATGTAAAGTGGTCACTTAAACCAGCCAATAATATGTCATGTTTGTAAATGCCTAGACTTAATATTATCTTCTGTAAATTGTTCTCCGTCTCTGTTGTAATATGTTCAGATAAAAATTTACCGGTAGTTACGATCATTGCAAATATAACTGAAATTCCAATATATTATAATTAAATAATTTAGTTTTTTTGTATGCACCACTTTATTTTTTATAGTATAATAATTAACTGTAAATTTAATATTATGTTGGTTTGTAATGAACCCTGAATAAGGAATAATATTTTGCCGAAACTAGTTGCTTATTAATAATAAAAATCAAAGTGGGACATACTAAAAAACTAAGTTTTTTCATTGTAATATATTGGATAGTAATGTTCCATAAAGTTAGTGCTTTAAATATTAACAATATATCTTAAAATGATTTTTATAATTTAATGCTGCAAAGTAGCTCTTGGACGTTTTGTTATATGTCTAATGTATGTAAACTTTTATTTTATGTTAAATACAAAACGTTTCGTAATTAAATTATATTATTTTATATTATTCAAGCCTACGTGTGTTGAAATAAAGCTCCTACCTATAGTTAAAATTTATCTACTATAGCTATTCACGGGGAACTAAAATCCAAACCGTCCGCGTCCATGGGCTCTGTGACAGCGAAATGTGTTGAAATGTATCTTCTTTTGTTACAACTTTTGATTAATATTTTTTTAATTACCTAACGTAAATGAAAAAAAAAAAATTGATTTAAAAAGCCATGACTCATGAACTGTTAATAATACTT
Source organism: Micrasema longulum (assembly GCF_059751315.1). NCBI lineage: Eukaryota > Metazoa > Arthropoda > Insecta > Trichoptera > Brachycentridae > Micrasema > Micrasema longulum. The sequence continues at coordinate 3,054 of NW_028278052.1, read as the reverse complement.
CTCAACAATAGCCAAATGTAAACGTATTTATGTTAATAAGTTGACTTCATACCCACTTTACAGCCAGTCAATAATTTTAACTGATTACCTTACCTGAGTAATGAAAATGTTATTTGTGTTAAATACTAAGTGACGTAAAATAAAATTGTGGGCATTTTAATTATTATTTGTCTTAATTGTGCAATGGTTCATTCTTTTGGTTTAGGATCAGAACCGTGATGCACAAGAACTGAAATTAATTCTTATGAAATCTAGATTCATAGATTGTATTTTTAGATTTTCTTGAATTTGAATTTAGCATTAATATTTGATATCATACTAAAAACTGCACAAGCATTCACCATTAATAATGCCATACAAATGAGGGTGGACTTTGCCTAGATACGTGATACGCATGCCTCAGGAGTACCACGACCAAGTTGCCAATTCTTTAAAGTTGCGGGCTCACGCCGTCCTGGAAGGCCGTCGATGACGATCTTTCGACTTTATTCGATGGAACTAAGGGGCGCTGGATTGATGTGAGAGGAGGCGAAGGTGCTGGCTGGCGATAGGGTCTCCCAAAGGCAACTGCTGTTGTCCACATGCTCCACTTAGGAGCGTATGTAGAAAAGAAGATGAAAATTGAGGGATTTGTATTTCATTTTTGCTATGAGTAATAAAAAAAAAACTGTATTGCGCGACTCGAGTTTTGGGTGATATACTTTTTATTTTGTTGAGATTTAAGTTTTTGAAATCATTTGGTTTACGATAAAAAAGCTATTTTAAAATAAAATATTATTTTTATCTATCGACAAAGTGTTAGCGTAAATTTTTATGTTTATATGTTAACCTCATTTACAAACAAGCACAATATGAAAGTGTGTTTGTTGGTTTGTTTATTTTTGTTTCCTTCACGTCTCAACGGAGCGATCAATTGACATTATTTTGTGTTAACAATAAGCAGCATTATTTAAAAATAAGTAGGCGGTAAGGTGGGAAGCCAAAAATAATCAATTTGAAATTTATTCTTTAATTTTCTACAATCGACTTACTTTATCTATAGTTTGCTTGCTTTGCATTTTGGTTTTTGCAGTAGAATTTTAGATTTGTGAATAGAATAATGATGCAACGTCATCATCGACTAATGGATAATAATATTTCTGCCTTAGCAATAGTTGGAAGACCAAGCTACTTTCGATCCTAATAAAATACATCTTTCCATCCGGAAAATTCTTATTGATAAAAAAAACTCATATTGATAAACGACACAGCTAATTAATTATATAAATAATTTCTCCCTTATACGAGTCAAGTCGCGGGTAAACGTAGTATTTTTTATATATCTCACGTATCCCCAAATGAAGTCACATCTCATGAAATATTTTTTGTATTTTTTTTCTAGAAATTCACTGCCAAGAAGACGACCAACCCAAAAGACCGGAAAATGTGAGAGATCTTTTTAACACAACTTCCTGCCTAGATCCTCCCTACAGATGTCCTCATCCGAGGATACAGTTTTTCCTGTACACGAGGTTTGAGAAAAAAACTTTACCCGAGGTTAACGGCAGAACGTTCGAAACCGTGTCTTTTCGAAAGTTATAGATAAATTCACATCCATTTTGGCTAGACCAATCAGTCACATAATTTTAAAAATTCGCTAAGAGAAAAAGAAACGCTGTACATTAAAAAAACTTCTGCGTCTCTTAGCAGCAGGATTATTCTGTCAAAACTTCGTTTCGTTAATTCGTTCGTTTGTCATAAATCCATCTCACTCTAATGCAATCAAAGCCGTATTTCGCTCTCGTTTCCTCTCATCCAATATAAATTAATCTACGAAACAAATTATTTATAGAATACGGCCACAGGATTAAAACCCTCGTACATATAAGACGAAAATATTTGTCGCACCAGTAGAATGCAAATTTCTTAAGACTATGGACTTTATATCATTAAGATCATGATTTAAATTTTTCTTAAAAACCTACATATTTAAATATTCACCAAAAAAAATGCCATCCAATAATAATTAGTGTTTTCTTTTAACGTTTTCTTCTCACATTTTCTTCTTTCACTTGCTTCTTACTCTTTGCCGTTTTTTTATATACTTAATATTTTCGGTTAAAAATCCATTTAATAAAAATCCTTCTTCCAAGAAGCTATTATGTTTTTAACTACGCATGAAAAAAAGAGTTCTTAGTAACAATAAATAGATGGAAAAATTAGGAAGTAGTGAATTAATACAGTATTGCAGAACATAAATAGTTTACATGAAAACTAAGGAAAAATCTAAAATGAATGCAATAGAAAAAACATTTTCGAAATATGTAACCGTAAAATTTTATGTGCATATTATATGTATTCTCCTATTGCTTTGACTTACAAAGGCCTTTTAGTATTTCTGAATGCAGCGGCATTACAAAATATCAATTTATGGAAATTATTCGTAGTTATTTGCAGAAAGTTAAAATGAACATAGCTAAACGGAATCAATTTGAACCGGTTTTCAAGGCTCCGTAATAAAAAGATAATAATTATTCACTCAATTTTCTCTTACAAATAATTATCCACTAATGTACAGCTTGTTGGTCAATCATTGTTTTAAAAGAAACATTTTGGTGTCAAACGTAAACATCCACACTGTCACAATAAATTCCATTGTTGATAACAATTATCTTTTGTCACATCTTGTTAATGCCACTTTAAATTAATTGTTAATATTATACATATTAAATGATGAGGAGTGTGGAATGAGATTGTGAATTTGGAAGGAAAGGAAAAGAGGAACCAATGAAAGAAAAAGGGATAAAAATATATATTTAAAAAAAAAAAAGCATTAAAAACTCTACTATATAGAAAAATAAAATTATTGTAAGCTTTAAATTAAATCCGTCTCAATAGATCTACACAGGTCGCAGTGACGTCACATAGCTTATGTAGCACTGACCCCATTTTTTTCAGAATTTAGGATGAGAATAAGAAATAATTCTAAAAAAATAACAGTTGATGTAATAATTTGTAAATAGCATCAAATAGATTTGTTATTACTAGATGTGGGTAGTGGAAATATTATTGTTA